>NW_020175410.1:2572799-2607468 GCF_003031525.2 Neophocaena asiaeorientalis asiaeorientalis
ACCCCCACACAGCAAACACACACACACACACACACACACACACACACACACACACACACACACACACACACACACACACATCATTCACACATTTTCTTTTTCTTCCTAAATTGAGACAGCTGTTTTCAATAAACATAGACCTGGCTCTAAATTAGGTGCTATTGGAAATTGTCGTAAACTCTGAAATTATTTCCAAGTATTTAATTCACTTCCAGGAATAGCTGGTTTATATTTTATGAATTTCCTAGATAAGGGACTGATTCCCTTAACATGAATGGACGTTTCTGTACATATAATAAAATAACAACCTGAGATTTTTATGCCTTACTCTTTAAAAATGCAGAGGTAGATGTGAACAAAAATAAAAACACTTTTAAAAAGGTAACGATTTCCTTTCTCTGGGGCTTCATTGGCCATTGCATTTAAGAGGCAGGATTCATCAGTGTTCTAGTTTATTTCTCTTCTTGATGAGGCTTTTTCTGTTTTGCTGATTTGGGATCTGGGTTATCTTTAAGACAATTGTCAGACTTCAGTATCTTATTGACACTGAGAAGGACTCAGCTGTGCTGTGTCTTTTTCTGTAAAATGTCGTGGTGACCAGTGTAAGCAACTTGTTTTTATTGCTGGTTATATTCACTTTTTTTTTCCTTTTTACAGTTATATTGAAAAATAACATACATGCAGAAAAGTATAAATATCTTAAGGGTAGAGCTCAATGAGTTTTCCACAAATGAGCACCCTGTGTAGCCACCATCTAATCAAGAAACAGAACATAACCCGTTTTGGGGTAGTTTTGGGGGAAAGTACCTTTTAAATTCTATTATATGGTTTCTATTTTGTTGATATTTGCTCTTTTTTTAAAAAAGAGACTTTATGCAGAAGTTTTAGTTTCACAGCAAAAATGAGGTTCGCTTTTAATCTTGATAAATAGTCCTGGGAACTATAAGCATTTTCTCACTGGGTTTCACATTTTATATTTTGTCCTCAAGTATGTCTCTGAGCAGTATGATAAATGCACTAGACCTGCTATACACATTGTGGAATGATCCGTATTTTCCAACATGGTGTCCTCTGGTTTGACACTCCTGGTTATAAATAATCTCATGATGTTGATGGACATCCAACTATATTTAGCAGCTTCCAGACTCCAGTCTTCATAAAAGTATAAGGCACCTTGCACATTATTAATTAATACAGACTTCTTGGGGAGGAGAATTTTCTTGCACTGCGTCTCCCTGTTTCACTTATGATGATACGGTTACTGACCTCCTTGTAGACCCTGCTATATGCCTATGTTCTTGCAAGACTCTGCCTTGCAGCTGCCTAGACAAAACTTGGGAATATGGACCACGCGACAATCAAGCTGGACAATGCCATGCTGGTTTTATTTAGCTCTGCAGAGAGCAGTATTTCATAGGACCATTTGCTGGTACCTGTGCTCTGAAACCCTCCAACTTCAATACGAAGAGTTACCCTTTACACACACATTCTGTTTGACTTATCAACTGTGTGATTCTACCTGAGTCGTCAGTTCCTTTTTTTTTTACCTCCTGCTGGGAAACTAGCCTAAATGCCAAAAAGCTGTCATTAAATTCATGTCATCTTTGTTATCTTTCCTTACATCTGGTAACCCTCAAATAACTGTATAGAGAGGTTAGTCATCCCTTATCATATCAGTTGTAGATTGTTAGAAACTCATGGTATGGAGGCATGGAGGAGGCTGAGGCCCTCAGCTTATGTACCTGTGGTCAGTGCCCTGCATCTCTGTCCTTCAGAGTTGCATGTAAAGCTTCACTAACTACAGTCAAGAGTGAAAATCAGTACTTTCTCAATGCGTACAGACAGAATTTTTTTCTTACATCTCTCTATTTGTAGAGGCTTCGTAGAGCCTTGCATTGTCAGTTTTAAATAGGTGGTACATGCTCAAAAATCAGAAGCTTTTTCTCTGTGACACCACATTACAAAAGAGTCTTCAGAACACACAGCCTGTCTTTGGTTTGGGTTCAATTTTCATAATGATTGGTATATTCGTTTCCTAGGGTTGCCATAACAAAATACCACAAAATAAGAAAAGAACTTTATTCTCTCATCGTTCTGGAGGCTAGAAACCCAAGGTAAAGATGTCAGCAGGGTCAGGCTCCCTCCGAAGGCTGTAAGGAAGAATACTCCCTCGCCTCTTCCTGATTCTGTTAGTGGCCCACGATCCTTGGTGTCCCTTGGTCTGTGGCTCCATCACCAAATCTCTGCCTCCGTTGTCACATGGCTTTCTTCCCTTCATATCTGTCTCCTTATGTCCAGATTTCTCTCTTCTTATAAGGACACCAGTCATTGGATTAGGACCCAACCTAATTCAGTATAACTTCAACTGAACTTGAATACATCTACAAAGATATTTCCAAATGAGTTCATATTCACAAGTACTAGGATTTAGGAAATCAGTTGGGGAAAGACCAATTTAACCTGCAACACTTGGTAATCTATTGGTTTAAATCCAAAATTTCAGGGCCATGATTTATTCTAAGAAAATTAAGTCCAATAAATTAATATATTTAAACCAGTCACTGATTTTATTTGGAGGAAACTATGCATTTGCATTTGCCAAGTGAGTGTCTGTTAATTTATTCCTATTTTGCATGTGACTTCAACTGCTTCTTTATCTTCAATACCTCCTGCCTCTTGACAAAGATCAGCAATGCCTGATAAGATTAAACCACTTTTTCAAAAGGAGTTTACATCCACGGAGAAGCAGAGCTGCTAATTATTGATGAATGTGTAAAGATACTTTTATTTCATGTTATGTGGCCTAGTGTGAGTTAATTACTGTGCAAGTAGCCTTAACTCCAAGGCAGGACGTGACAGATGTTTTAGATTCAAGGACAACAGAAATACCCCTTCAATAGTGGTGAGCTATACTATCGCTAACAGTAGATCAACCCCATTAGACTCCTATGGTTGGTTGTTAATTAACTGTTACAAAGGTAGGTTTGTTGCGGAAATTAATTAATGTAATCATGACGTAAACGGGGTGGCTTTGGGTTCAAAACTGAAAAATGAAGCAGCTCCTTTTTGGTTTTGAATGAGACGTTATTTTATTAATATGTATAATTTTTCTAAAGTATGGATATTTATATTAAATTGATAGGGAGTAGGGGGCAGATATACCCGCAGATGCCTTTAAACAACTACTACTTTAGCAATTCTGTATGGTTCCAATAAGAATTATCATCTCAATTTTTAAAAAATCACTATTTAATATACTATGTTATAACATCTTAATTTAAACTTGTGACAAGGTTGATAAAAATATCAGCTTAGATTTTTACATGTAGAAAAGGAAATAACATGTTACATGATTATACACATGCTGATAAATATAAATTTTTATAATCATTATCGTCTTCTTATATTTATATCCTGCTCCTACTGAGATGAATCTCTGGCTACATTTACATATTGAATTAGAAAGTTAAAACTAATGATGGGATCAATTATGCCCCATACTGAGCTGTGCACTTTGGAATGACTTTGAGAAAACAGGAGGGTCAAAAAAAAAAAAAAAAAAAAAAAAACACACCAAAAAGAAACTTCCAACAAACAGAAGTCCAGGACCAGATGGCTTCACAGGTGAATTCCATCAAAAATTTAGAGAAGAGCTAAATAAAAAAAACAGGAAAAGAAAAAAAAAAAAAAAAAAAAAAAAAGCATCCACAGTGCATAGTAGTTTCAAGATTATGCTAACAGATAAGCCAAGGAAGCACTGTAATGGACAATAATGTGTGTTTCTCAAAGGAATCAGGCTTTTTGGTAGAAAACCTAAAGCACATTTCTAATATAAACATTTCTGAGAATTGGAAAATGTGTAGGCTGGGTCACGGAAGTTGCTTAACAGTTTATTTAAGGTAGAATATATATAAGGGCAAATGTAGTATGAATCCCTTTATGATCTTGTTGGTTTGTTCTTGTAATTCTTTAAATATATTTGCTGTATCTTGGGCAAAATATAATCTGCTTCATGTTTGCTGTTGCCATGCAAAATTTGATAGTGTCCTCTTTCTCCTTTCCTAGCTGCATAATAAATGTGCTTCTCATCTGAAACCTGAATGTGACTGTGGACCTTTGAAGGACCATATTTTACCACCTACAACAATTTGTCCAGTGGTACTGGTGAGTTTTTCCTTCTCATCATTCTGCTATAACTTGGGGTGTCTGTGACTAACTGGTACACTCTACCACTCAATGCTTCCAGAGATCATTTTTCCATTGATCAGGGCAGAACTCAATAGACCTAAAATACCTCATGGCTTCAGAAAATACCCCTTTGCCCACTATATTTCCTTTTTCCTTCACGGTACAATAAATGTCTTAGTAAGGTATGCTGTAACTGAAGCTGACTCAGGTTTTATCACGTAGTCATGCTGTAGTTACCAGAAATTGTATGGGAAGAACACTTCCACATTTTACATGTTTTATAGATCTGGCTTCCCAGATAATGAAGTTATTCTTATGGACAGTTTTGCTGGTGATGCACATTATGTATCTGCAGTCGGGAGGTCTTTCACCTGAGTCAGAGGCGACTTAGAATGAGGACACACACCTTGAAGAGAGTTACGCACTGCCATTAGGTGTATTTTATCTTTCATTAGTGAGCAATAAATTTACCTGCAAAATAATTCCTTGATTTAATAAATATACAAGGGAAAAATGTGTAAGTGAGGTAATCCTGTAAAGAACAAATCTTGATAGAAAGAGAAGCAGCTATTCAAAGATAATATTCATATCACATTTCAAAATCCAGATTTTTTCTAAAGTGAAACAGTTATTTTACAAAACAAACTATCATATCTATAACACAGTTCTCATTTTTTTAAAACAACATGGAAGTTAACTAGCTGGAACTTCAGTTTGATATAATAAAAATACAACAAGTAAGAAATGTTAGACAAATACTTTTCTAAAGGTCAACTTAGAAATTAATCAAATTACTCAATTTGTACCCACTTATGATTCATTTTGTAATTATCTGTAAAATGCTGGTTGTATCTAAATTCCTTTATTTAAAAAAAATAAAACTCTCTTCTCAAACTGCAAGTATAAAGCAGAAGTAAATACCTCCATGGAGCTGAGGAGAGCAGTAACTAATTCTAAATTTCCTTTCTTCATGTAAGATTTATTATACATCTTGTAGTAAATAAGATTAATTAAAAATAATGAGAGCCATATTAAAATACATTTTAGATGAATTTTTTATTATGTTCTTTTGTAGTGTTTTCTTAAAGAGAAAGAACTTATAAAATTTTTATATATTTGCATTCTCTTTAAGAAGTGTAGTAATTTTACTGTTTTAGATGCATCTTTGTGCTCAGATTTTAACTATAAGAAGAAATCTATTATGTCATTCTGTTATCCAGCTATCTAGGTATAAAGCCCTGTTCAATTCAGTGAGACTACTTCTTTGGCCTACTTATATCAACCTCTGGTCTTATAAGTTCAAACATGACATACATTCTTTTATTATTCCATCCTTGCTTTCTTTGAGAGAATCAAAGGTAAAGAACATGGGTTAAATGAATAGTCCTGTCTCTAACAATCTTGCAAACTCTTTCATTGCTTTTGTAGATACTTTTGATTCTGAAGATTTATTTTCATTCATTAAATCTTCCTGTGGTATTTATCATGATTTGTAGCTCGACATTTGCTACGTTATCATTTCCTTGGTACTATATACTCTGAAGTATTAGGCACTGCTAACCACGAGTGTCTACCTTACCTTGACACCCATTATACTATCGTCTCCTTATTCTTCTTCTGCTTCTCTGGATACTTCCTTTTAATATCTTTCCTAGCTTTCAAGATTTCAACCTGCCCCATGTTGGCTCATCCGTACGCCCTGCCCTCACATGCCACAGCTTTCTGCTCTTACAATTTTTCCCAGGAGGATCTTGTTTATTTATTTATTTCATTACCGTATTAATTTATATTAAGTTCCTCCTCCTATTCTGAATCTCAAGTGCTGAAACCTGGAGGTTCCATGTTGTTTACGTGCCTGATATGTTATCATTATTATAAATAATCACAGCAACTTATTTACTGAGCACATATACTCTACCAGCTACTATGCTAAATATATTAATCAAAAAGTATTTATTGAATGTCTAGTATGTACCCAGTAGTATTAACAGTAGAAGGAAAAACAGTAAAAACCCAAATCAAATCTTTGCCTTCGTAGAGTCTTCATTCCGGTGGAGTGAAATAGGCAATAAACAAAGCAATAAGTACAGTATTTAATACCTGGTTATATTAAATTACTGGTGGTATGTAAAGCTTAAAGGACGAAATTAAAGTAGGAAAAGAAGAGAAGAAATGCTGGAACTACAATTATAAAAGAAGTAGTTAAGAGTTCACCAAGGAAATAATTGAGTAAAGAGTTGAGGAATGTGAGGGAGTCATCGATGTGGCTCTCTGGGGCCAGCACTTTGTAGACAGAGTCGTCACCAAAGAAGGACAAGCAAAGACTCAGAAGCAGGAGAAGCCTGACATAGCTGAAGTGCATCAAAGAAATTAGTGACTGGGTCTCCTTCTGCAGGGGGAATATTAGTAGAGAAGGTGAAATATGTCTTAAGATTTTCATATGTGTAGGACAATTTAGGCTATTCTAAGGTCCTTAGCTTTTCTTGTGAAAGAAGTTGGAAGCCATTAGAGGCTTTTGACCAAAAGAGAGAGTGATCTGACTTACATGTTTAAAAGAACAATCAATCTAACTGGTGTGTTCAGGGGGTAACAATGGAATAAAGATATGACACTTAGATTTTCTTAGAAAAGTAGGAAGGTGGGTCATTGCTAAGAGCAAAGACGGTATGAGAGTTTTGAGGATCAGGAACGAGTTACACACGAGTCACCTGGGAGAGTGGGAGCTACGTGGATCAAGAAATACCATATGATTGCCAGGGGATAATGAAAAGTCTCTTCCTGTTAATAACTGTGGATTTAGAACAAGATCAGTCAGCTTGGATGGGTATATTTCTCTGGTCACATTCAGTCATATTTCTCCAGTTATGTTCTAGGCCCAGGAGTAGAATAGGCATGGGGCAGCCTTAACGAGACTGTGTTTTGCCCAATATGATGAAATGAGAGAGAAGCAAAGGAGTTGAGAGTATGAGCAAGGGAGTAATTATAGGGATTGGCCATGGAAATTAAGCTGGGAAACAAGGAAGTGAGGACATGAAGAGTGAAGTACAGTAAGGGGTGTTAGGAAAATACATTGTGGATTACAATGGAATCAGAGATTGTTGGGGGGCTTCCCTGGTGGCACAGTGGTTGAGAGTCCGCCTGCCGATGCAGGGGACATGGGTTCGTGCCCTGGTCCGGGAAGATCCCACATGCCGCAGAGCGGCTGGACCTGTGAGCCATGGCCACTGAGCCTGCGCGTCCGGAGCCTGTGCTCCGCAATGGGAGAGGCCACAACAGTGAGAGGCCCGTGTACCGCAAAAAAAAAAAAAAAAAAAAGATAGTTGGAATCAAGGTTTTTGGTGTCAAGTTACAAGAATGAGTGAGGTAACAAACAGTTGAGATTATGAAGGGTTTGCAGTTATTGATAATGATTTGTATGAATTAATTTAATCATCACAGCGGCACCATAAGGTAAATGTTGTAACTATCTCTATTTTACCTATGCGGAAACTGAGAAACAGATTAAGTAATTTCCTACGTCACATGGCTATGAAGTGACAATTCAGGACCGGAACTCAAGAACGATCGGAACCCAAGACCCAGAGCTCATACCCCGAGCTCATCATTTCTGCCCTTTCTCCAAATCCCAATATAGGCCTTCTCCTATTTGCCTTATCTAGAACCTTCATTCCCCAACTTTCCCAAGCCAGAAACCTAAGAATTATAATTGGTGCCTCATCTTGATTATCAAATTAATCATTAGACAGCCTATTCTGATGTTCTTTCTCTTTTCTTCAGCCCAACTGTAACTGTCGCATATGTCACCCAAAAGTTGTTCTCCAGAATTCTCCTAGTACTAATAGCATAATCTCTGAATTTCCTCTTTTCTTTGCATTCTCGATACTACTCCCTGGATCCACTTTCAAAAATACAATAAAATATTTTCCTTCTTAAATATTTAAAGTATTTTACATCAATGCCAAACTCTCTAGCATGGTAAACAAGGCTCTTTAACTGGACCAACCCGTCTAATCCCTCACACACCACCTTACACACTAGAATCAAGGATTTGAACTACTTGTAATTCTCTAAGTACACCTGCTCTTTGAAGTCCTTGTGGTTTTGTACATGTCAATAAATTAGCCTGAATCACTTTACCTTGCTGCCTTGCTAAGTAGAAATTAAAGTTTACTTTCCAATCATGGAATAAGTACATTGACTCTTAAACTCATTAACTGTTTAAATACTAAAACTTTAAACAAATTAATAAAGTCGTTTTGCACACAAAATTGCTTAATACGCTACAACTGATGGGCTCGGGAAGCTTTTCAATTTGTGAACTCTCATTAACTTCCCAGGAATGATTTCACACTGTATCACCTGCTGTAAATTTTTAAAATTTCATTGAAGGAAAATAGTTAGTCCTCACAAATAATATGAGTTTTTCATGATCATGTTCTCTAAGAAGAGCAGGTGAGTTTCAAACTCAATTATTGCGAAGTGGTCATCAATATCATTTCTAGCTTATTCTAGAAAATGTGAAATGAAGAACTCAAGACATAAGATTTTATTGAAGTTTTTTATCCCTTGCTTTTGACCCTGTGGTCAGGAATTGGTTATTCAATGAGCAATATAAACTCATTACAGATCCCTTTTTGCTGGTTGAAGCATTTTAATGACACACTTTAAGGTCGAGGTCCATAGCAGCAGTCTTCTTATATTTTAGAACATCTCTTCAGGTATTATTTTTTTTTATTTATTGTTTAAAATTTCTGTACCTCTCTTTTCATCCCTCAATCCCTCCTCAACACTTATTAACTTTAATGATTCAGTACGTACGTGCTCACCTGTTATGAAGATTAGCAAGGTCAGCATCTTCTTTGCACTGATGACCTGCTTTTATAAGCATGCACTAAAATAGGATTCCACAAATAATTAAATAGGATTCCACAAATAATTTGTCTTGATGATGCTTATGGCCACAAAAATGGATTAAAACCAACTACTCTGAAATTAAAATAGAAATGTAATCAGTGATTCCATACATCAAATATAATCACGGATTTCTGGAGTTGCAGTTGGCTTCTAGTATATTTTGAGAATACTGTCACAAAAAGCTTCATTGCTTAAAATTTATCAAGATTCTTTGTGACCACGTTTAGGTACTTATAATGCTGTCTTTGAGAATTTTCCAGCAAAAAATGATTGGAACCACAGTCTATTTACTGCCATATTGAAGATAATTCTGAACTGTTTACAGAGGTATTGCATAGCTCATCCCACCTCCAAACAAGTAGAAAGTGAATCTAATGCAGTCAGTCAGGACTCTTGATCAACAACTTGATTTCCGGAAAAGGCCATTAACCTTTACCAATTGATTGTCAAAACAGATGTTCTGCCTTTGATGGACTCCATCAAAAATGCATTCCTGATTCTTTTTTTGGATCACACTCAGACATCTCTGCTGTCCAATCCCAATCAAATGTCAACACAAAAAACTGTAGCAGTTTCACATAAAACATGACCTGATGAGCATGCAGTTTGCCCACTTCTTTATGTTCCAAGTTTTACCCCTAACTCAAGACAGACTTGGTCCATGTTGTGCTAGTCCCTCACAGATTTGCTTTAATTAAATTTGGACTCACCATTATGTCATCAACCTGCACTGAAAGGCTTTAAAAAAAATTATATGAAATTCCCTCGTTGTAACAAAAAAGGTATGTTTTTGGAGATGACTTCATTACCTGACAGAAGTCCCCCTCTGCTCTGTTTATCATGGTTTGTTATCTTTCGAACCCTATGAGCCTTATTACTATCATGTTTTATCTTCTATCCTTGAGAAGAGTAGAGTTCAGTTTATACTGACATTTGAACATGATGATGGGATGTGTGTTTATTTCTGTGTGCTAATCTGTAAGTCTGTTGTTGTCCTTTTCATAAATTTTTCTTCACTGTAAGAAAAAATCAGTAAAATTTAGAAAAATTTAGCCTCATTTAGTACTTTAAAACTATTTTTGTTAGTATATAACTTTTTTAGTTTCCAGAAATCAATAGAATAAGCTAGATAGAGTCCCTCTGATTCTCAGAATAATTTTATAGTGGAAGCTGTATATTTGATCAACTTCTCTAGAGCTGTGGTGTAGTCTTACATTCATTATAAATTTTATGTATTTTTTAAATTATCAGGCTAACTGGGTCTCTGTGATTACACGTGTTTTTATACTGATTCTTCAATTTGGGTTAGGCTTTTATTCAATTAATTCTGCTGCTGTCAACAAATGAATACTTGAGATGTCTCATGAAGAAGTAGCTTTTTAAATTTTATATTTGAACATCAAAAGCAGATCATCATTAAAATCATTTCTATTATATTTAGCTCTGTGATTTACTTTTCTTTTTATAAAATATTTTACATTATAATTTAAAAGCAAGGTTCTAGTCTGTAAATAAGGGGTTAATTATTAATAATTTTCTACATCAACATATATTAGTAAAGTTGATAAAATACATCATGTAATGTTGATTACTTTAAACTTGGGTTTTTTACATTTAAGTATCCACTCTTCATATAACTGTTATGACTATGCCTTTAAAGAATTTTTAAGATCATTACTGATAATCAATGTACATTATTTTTATTTACAACATCTTCAGTGCCAGTTTCCTTTTGTTTTTTTCTTCTCTTTCCTTCTTTCTTTCTTCCTTCCTTCCACTGGCTTTTATTAAAGTAACTGGAGCTAAAAATTCAGATAAGAACAGTTCTTTTATTTACTATAATTTCGAGTCTGTTGAGCAAGACAGGCAGGGAGGTTACATATTATCGTGAGGTAAATATTAACTTACTGAGGCTTTAGTGAAGAGAATCTTCATCTATCCTGAGTGTAATTCAAAGAGTAAATGAAAACTTTCTTGAAGATATGATGTCTGAGCTGAATCTTGAATAAAACAAGAATTTGGCCAGCAAATACAAAGTGAACTTTATATGAATAGCCTCAGAAATAAGAGAGTACAGAGTGAGATCTTGAAACAGCAAAATGTTTATTAAGTCGTATGAGTAAAGGTGAGGTGTGGAGAGACAGGCAAGACAAGGTCTGAGATGGTGATAAGCCTGACCTTTCTTGTCAAGGATTTGGGCTTTATCCAGTATAAATAAGAGACTACATGATCAGATTTTGTTTTGGAAAGATAATTCGGCTAACAGTGTGAATTACAACCAATTTAAAGCAGGGAGCAGAGGAGATATGAGAATATAATTACTGGGTTGTGAGGCAAATCATCAGAAAACACCAACAGAGGAAGAAAATGAGGGAAACAGGAGAGAAGATTGTAGCAGAGAGCAGAATATTAGGGTTAGATGTGATTTCAGAATCAGCCGTGGATCTGGGTGGCTCAGCTGGTGTGCAGAGAGGAGGTTCGCTAGGTGTTAGGAGGTCAAGGAACTCTGGGCATGGTCTGTTTCATCTTGTCCATAAAACCACCTGGGATGATTACAGGGTCTTGGTGGAAAGGTTGCTGTATCACAGTAACGAATAAGAGTAGAGGGGAGAACTATTGGATTCCGTGAGTCTCAAATGATAAGAGTTTCTACTTTGGGGCTGGAAGAATGATGATTTTAATGCAGAGCCAAGCTAGTCCACAAAAACCAAAACCAAACCAAACAAACACAAAACGATCAAAACAATAGAACAAGTAATGTTTGAGAGAATGAGCAACCTCGGAAGTGTTAGAGAGGCAGTGGCAGGGACTTAGAAAGAAAGAATAATTAGTTTGTTTCGAGCAAAGTTTCCAGAGACCCCAATGAAAAGTTTTAGAAATGAAGTATGGAAGATCAATTGAAGAGAAAGAAAGCAGAAGTAAGCGTGGGATGGTGATAGCCAGAAAGGATAGAAGACCAGAAACTTAAGTTTCTAACATGAACTCTGGATTTCTAGGCAAGTTATTTCAAGTGGTTACAGCCTGGTGACAAATGATTTGTGTCCAGAATATAAAGATAATTTACATAAACCAATGATAAGCCACAAACAATCTAATCCAAAAGGGCAAAAGATTTAAAGAAACATTTGAATAAAATATATATACACATATCACCTATAAACATATGAATATATGCTCACCATCTTTACTCGTCAGGAGAGCGCATGTTTAAATCTCAAGAGATAACACTACACACCCATCAGGATGATTAAGATAATTAAAAATCCTAAGTTTGGAAAGGACACGAAGCAATCAGATTGTTCATACTTTGCAAGTGTGAGAGTGAATTGGTTCAACCCAATTAAAGCTAGCAGTATGCTGTCTGTTTTTGAGCCCTGGCTTTTTCACTAGTTTTAAGACATGAAGCAAGTTATTAACATTTTGTTCCTATGCATTCCATTTGGAAAATGGACTTAAGTGAATTAATTCATGAAAATTTCTTAGAACTATGCCTAAATATAGTAAGTTCTCAGTCGTTATCATCTAATATTACTACTATTGTAAGCATTATGTTGAACCAGAAAGTGAATTTTAACCCTTTATTAAAAGAGAACTATGCATTTATTAAATAAAATTTATAAAAACAATATAAGTTGAAAAGGAAGACATTTAAAAATCTCTAAAGCAGTTATATAGGAACCATTATTAATGTATAAATAGAACCACTATTAAAGTTTGCCTCTTGATTTTTAAATGTATATTTTGGCATTTTTGTAATTAAACTTGACATATCATGTGACACCCTATTTTTACATTTAAACTGATATCATTAAGTGCTTATGTATTTCTGTATACTATGTAACATCGCTATTAATGGCTGCATAATATCTCATTAGTTGAAGATATTATAATTCAGTTGAAACAGTGTTTATATTTAGCATGTTTGCAATTCCTTATTTTAATCTCATAAATAACACCTTAGTGAACATCTTTATGAAGAGTGGCTTCTCCAAGTTACTCTCTAATCTATACTGGAAAGTATCATTTTTTCCCAAAATGTACTTATTTGGTTGTTCAAATGAGTCAGATTTCACACTTGTTTAGTTCTTTCTGTACTGTAAACACATCTCCGAATCAGGAACACAGTGCTTGAAATGAATCCTAAAGCCAAAAGTTAGTTTTACGATAAACTATTAATTATTTAAACATTTAAAAAACGAATTTGGTGGGATTATTTTATCTTACTTTTAAACAGACATGATATTATCAGAATATACAGTAAATATAGTGTTCATTGGCAGGAAGTGATATAAAACAAAGAATATGTTCATCATTGTGCTTCTTTTGGACCAATTGTGGTGTGTTCTTCCTGGAATACTTTCTCTTATTATAATACCCTATATTACCTTAAATTAACCTTTAAGAATGCCAGCAAGATAAATGATAAAACTTGTTAGATCAGAGAAAAGAAAACAAAACTATTGAGAAAATATAAATTTTAAACATAGTCTTTAGATCTGATTCAGATGGTTCCAGTTCTACCTCTCTCTCTTCTTTACTGTAACTCTGTAAACTTGGCCAAGTGATGGTGTTGCTGAAGCAGCAATCTATGTATCTCTAGGTATAACACCCTCAGAGAACCATATGTCTACATTAACTTTTCCTCTTCTTCCGATCTTGCTTGCTCTTCCACTATTATAAGAATTCTACTAAATTATTCATTGTAGATATGGTAAGTCTTAAATAGCATAGAGTATGTTAAATCTTTCCTTCGAGCATGTGTTTACTCCTCAGTGATGTCAGGGGCCTGTTAGGGAGTGGCAGTATAGCATGCATTTCTTTCTCATGGTCCGAGGATTATGGCCTCTTCCTGTCTTATCTTTCACTTAACCCTAACAAGCAACAGTTAATAATGACAACTTCAATACCAAAC
Organism: Neophocaena asiaeorientalis asiaeorientalis; assembly: GCF_003031525.2. NCBI lineage: Eukaryota > Metazoa > Chordata > Mammalia > Artiodactyla > Phocoenidae > Neophocaena > Neophocaena asiaeorientalis. Next base: position 2,586,814 of record NW_020175410.1, read on the forward strand.
ATCAGCTAATTAAAAGAGGGAGGGAGATATTCGAATTCTCTGTAATTCTGAAAGTTGGATATTGAATTCTCAGTAACCTTATTTCCTGAACTAGTTAGAGAGCTCCCAGAAGTGAGGAGAGCCTGGTGGAGAGGTGTGAACAGTTGGCTAAGGTTGTGACTTGCCGCACTGAGCTTCAGGTTTTATTTAACATCCATTTCAGCTGCTTCACTCTTCTTTTCCATTTACCTCTTTAACCTTAACCATAGTAACTGAAGTCATCTATTTTCTTGAAAATTCTTTATGTAAGGTACCATGGGTTTGTGCCTATGCAATTTTCTTTTTTGTCTAAAGAGTGGGATAAAGCACATTGTCAGTGCTCAATAATGTTTCATCAATGTCATTACTTAATATTCATTTAATTAATATTCATTATAGATCAATTCATAATTGTCATCAGAGTAATGATAGGCAAGAAGGAATCTCATTTTTTCCCCATATTTTGAAACTCTAACTCAGACTCAATTTCATGGTATTATACATAAAGGATACCTGCTTTTTATTTATTTTTTTAAGTATGTAGAATTAAATTCTTAATGTTCTATTTTTTTGCCTATCATTTTCTGCTTCAAAATCCAATGAAGGATATATTCAGCACTAAAGAGCGATAATGTTTATAAAATATGTGTAGATCCATTTTGGTTGGGCATAGTCTTCCATGTACATACACTTTAAAGGCACATAGTAAAAGAAATCTGAAAACGCCCCAGCACCACTAAGTGATGATTCCATCATCTGCATTGTGAGATGAACCATTTATCTGTTACATTGTCTTAATTAGATTGGTTTTATTGGTTTATAGCCCATCTTTATGCTAACCTAGGCTATATTATATAGAATATGTATACCCATAAGCAGGATCTAATATAAAAGAATAAGTTCATATATCATGGCTAATGATACTTTTTACCTAATGAATATAATAGAATTCTATTTTTAGGACTCTAAATAGAAGTTTTAGTTTATTTTTTAATAGGCTAAAAAAATATTCCTACAAGTTTGTATGATAATTTATGCTTAAAATGTTGCTGTATCCAGAGCAAGTTATAATAATTTTTTAAGGAAAGAAACATGTATGTTCTTGGTTTTGTCATGATTTACAGAAGGTCAAAAACAAAAGGCTATGACATAAACTGGAAGTTCAGCTAAGTGAAAATGTGATAGAGATCTAAAACATGTAGACAAAAATAAGCATTATCTAAAGAAGGATTAAAAATATTCAAAATTTAAAATCTATAAAATAAACTCAAACAAAATAAAGGGTATCATATATGTCTGATTCAAAAGTGAGGAGGCAAGATTATCTATTAGTGAATTGTTATTCTACAACTTCTTACCAACAATTTTCAAGGCAGCTTATGTGAATATACAATAAGCAGCAATATAAAACATAATACGTTTGTGCCAAAATTAAGTTAGACTTAGAAATTCATATCACAGTATCCTAAATAGTTGACAGAGGTGGTTTGCAAATTTGTCCCTGAGTTTCTTAGTAGCCTTTGGAAAAGGGGGGAAATATTGGCTTGACAATTGTTTTAAGTTGTGAAGACTCACAGCTTAAAAAAAACCATTCACTTAGAGGAACACTTTTTTCGTGTTACTGTTATTACTAAGACCCGAGATTCATTTCTTCAATGTGAAGTTGTATTGGTACAGGACTACACTTCAATAATATTGCTCTAATTGGTATAGTACTTGTTTCCTTTGGTTTTGCTTTTTTATAACAACTGTCATGCAGACTGATGGCTTATGGCCAAAGTGCATTTTAGTGTAAATAAGTACCTATTGCCAAAATAAAATAGTAATAATTCTGCAACAAGAAAACAAAGAAACATGCATAGCAGTTAAAAGTTAGAAGGATGTCATACATGAAGATTCATTGCAGCAAGCAGGTGAAAATGTTAATAATTTTACATGACCAAGAATACTAAAGAAAACATCTCTTTCACAGTATACTGATTTGAAAGGGATATCTAGAAGGTTAAGAATGTAGAGAAAAAAGTGAAGCCTTATCAGAAACTAAAATGTATCAGTATCTGCATAGGGAAAGATCAGCATTGAGAACAACTGAATCAGTATTTGGAGGAGAAGGTTAAGAAAATCTCCTATAGTACAAAGGAGAATGAAAACAAGGTGGAAGGAGACCTTGCTACCCCTAAACAAAAAATTAAAAGTATTCTCTTAAGTCTAAGTATACTGAAGAAAATCAAGTTGAACTAAAAAGGACCTACATTTCTTCACATTCACTCATCTACTTAATTCAATTTCCATGTAATATTTTTTGCTTGACAAAATTATTCCAAAGTTTGCCTGGAAGAATAAATGTACACAAACGTAAATTCTGAGAAAGAAGAGTAGTAAGAAAAGACCTGTTTTAACAAATGTTAAGAATATGTTTACTAAAGCTACAGTGATCAAAATGATGTAATAGTGGCTCTAGGAGATACAAAGAACTGGTAGAAAGTCTAAAACATATTAAACTCTATGTAATCGTATGCTATATGATGAAGGTCGCATATCAAATCTGGTAGGGGCTAGTGGAGATTAGGGGAGTTGAGATTACTGTATAACCATATGGGAAGCTAAATTAAGATAAATTCTGCTTCATACCTATTCCAAAATAAATCAAACATGGATTGAAGATTTAATTTTTGCCTTTAGAAGGCCTTTTTATCTTTTCTCCTAAAAAGAGAAATAAAAAGTTGACAGCTTTGGCCAATCAAAAGTTTCTTTAGAAAATGGTAAAGACCAAAATTTACAAATCAAGATAAACATAAGCATTATAACAAAAAAGCCCTGTTTTGTAATATTAATGCAAATAACTAAAAAATAGTTTTAAAACCTAAAGCTTATAAATATTCAAGACTATCAAACTGAAAAATGAAATAAACTTTTTCCTTCCATTTTGGCAAATATTTTTAAAATGATAATACTCAGTGTTGACAAGGATGTACAAAATTGGCTATTCTCATTAAACGTTGGTAAGACCAAATGGCCCCAAACTGTCATAAAAACTCCCAAGTATACCTTTGTGTTGGTATTTCTGCTTATACCCCCCAAAGAAAGATTGGGGTTAGTGCAGGGCAATTATCCAGATCTGGTTTCATTACAGTAGAAATAAATGCTTTATATCATTCACATCTTCTAAGTTTTAAATTTTGAGTTCAGTAAAAATGAGTCCCTTCACCACTAGACACTTAAGAATAAATTCTGCCTTGCAAAGGTAACCTTTGTGGTTTTAATGATTCCAGGTGAAATGGTGGTGCTCATGGAGTATTTAGATACATGCTTTCCTCTGTTTTACTATTAAATATAACTTGTCTATTCTCAAATTTCACTTGAAACCTGAGCCAGAATGAATTTATATATAACTTTTTGTCCATACAGCAGTTTCATGCATAGTGAAGTGATTTTTGGCTCAATCCTGTGTTCATTCCTTAGTTCAACCCCTTTTCCCTTTATATGGAATAAGGATAGTTTAGTTCTATGGGAGACCTCCATGCCCACTCCTTGCTATTCAGTCTAGATGATAAAATCTATCATTTTAAATTCTGTTCCTAATACTCATAGGAGCTTTCACCAATTCCTTCTCATTTGCCCAAGGAAACCCAAATTCTGGAGGAATACAGCTGATCACCTAGTGTTCTATTCCCTATGACATTACTCCTATTTCATCCCAACCACCAATATTCTCAAGTTATTTCATTTGGTTACCAGTTCTCCAACATCCTTGAGTCATCCAAGGCCTACATTCCTCCAGTTTCTTTCATTTGAGCATTTTCTGCCCCTCTCTCTCCTAGAACTCCCCATTTTTCTCCCTTTATGGCATTAGTCACAATCTGTTAATATACTGATCTGTGAGCTTCCAATTGAAAAAAACTCAAACAAGGTATAGTCCAACATGCTCATATTAGGTAGCATTTGACAGCACTATAATTTGAGTCCAGGGCTTGAACTTCTCTGTTTATACCCTTAGTTACTTGTCTGTCAAAGAACCCATACCAGAGGAAGGATTGTTCTTTCTCCTGTACAGCGTTATTTTCAATATTTGTGTATGATGTGGTCTTTGCCTGCCTCTTAATGTAGCCATAAGTATATGCAGGTGTAAAGATACCTTCGCTGTGTCAAATTTCCTCCTTTCTCTTCAGCCCACATTATTCTAATTTCTGACTGTAAAATGAGTCTGAAACTATTCTGGCCATCCATCCTAAATCCAATGGCACTCTTTTTAGTTGGATTCCCAAGGAGTAGAACATGAACCGGGATTTAGTTATGTGTGATATATAAAGAGAGGAATGTTTCTTTATTTTAAAAAGAAAATCTTTAAGGGAGGAGGAAGCAGAAGAGGAAAGAGGCAGGCTTTGAGCAAAGAAGTGGTCACAGAGAGAGTTTAAGCCTTGGCCTAAACCTTGGGGGCTCTGGAACAAAATCATACCATAGGATTTTTCTCAACTTAAAACAAGGGGCTGGCATTTTTGTAACCCGTGTCAGTCATTATTAGCCGTGGCCTCCTGCAGGATAGGTGGTGCTCCCTGGAGAGCCTGCTGCAGTGAGCAAAGGCTAATTCTGCAGAAAATGGGACAGATGGGAGTTCTCAGCACTCGACACTCAGAGCAGCTGAGGGTAGATGCCCTGGCCAGGTAACTAAGGATCTGCCTTGGAATACCAGAAGCATCTACTAGACATCCTTTCCAAGAATGATCTTTTTTGAATCCCCTGCAGCATTTGAGAGTATTTGAAATGTCTGGTCTCATATGTCTGTCATCTAAGACATTTCTACTAGCTTTTCTTCTACCTCTTTGGCCACACTATCCGTATTGCTAAACTCCTAGACCTCTTTCTGTTCTTAAATATGTTTAGGTTTCCATTTTTTAACTATATTCTAATGTCATTATGCTCTGTATAAATTACCTTGTACAATTTCATGGCTACAATTACCACCTTTGAATATATCTAAGCTTGTTCTCCCTTAAACCCTCTAGATCCGAATACTCAGCATCATGTTGTAAATTTCCTCTTGGGTATTCCACAGAGATCTGAAAGCCAACATACTACACCTAATTCAATTTGACGTGAAGTAGGTGCTCAACAAATATTTCCTGAGTTAATGAATAACATTTAGTCAGCTCTTTTACTCCAACAGTCATCGCTCTTTTTCCTGAGTCAAGAAGAAAATACATCAGACAGTGATATAAATATTAAATACAAACCAAAATGAATATGCAACAGGGAAGCTTATGTTTTTAAAGTCATTGATAACCCATGATAATTGAATTTTATTGTTATAGGCTAATACAATTGAGTTTAAAGTGTATAATGATGAGATAATGTTAATGAATGTCAAATTAGCATTGTGTTTAGTTTCCGGAGTAGCATTTGAAGTATTTTATACTTATTACTAAATTTTGAAAAGCTTGTGATTGTTATGTTGTTGCAGTAGTATAAAGTATCCAATAGATGGTACTGTAAAATGCCTAATATTTAAAAGAAAGTGGTATTGCAGCTAGAGAGTTTAAATGAACAGTTCAAAATTCTGGGGAGAATTAAGACATTTTCCTCTGGATATTAAATTATATTTAAAACCAGATTTTTAAAAATATAGATTAAGTAATACAGTAGTCCATGTGAAATATTATAAATACTCTCTTAATTCTCAGAAAATGAAAGTTGATGTTTACTACAAGATGCAATTTTAAAACTGTTCGTATTATATTAGAAATGTTTTTGTTCTTTTTGTGGTGATTACCATTAGTAAATGTGGTACTTTAGTTAATGTTAGTCAAATCACAGCATTTTCAGCAAGGAACTATAGTTGCATGTCTTTGTTACTGAAGTTCTAAAAAAACTTTTCATGTTCAAAATAAATCAAACCTGTCTGCAGTAATCTCCCTTCTTGCTTAGCAAGAGTGTGTTCATTATTTCTTTCAGTTTTTGGTCTTGCCTAAGACCAATCTAATATCTGAAAGAAACATTATACCATTTTGTAAATATAACATACATTGAGAACGTTTAAGAATATACAACTTTATGGAGTTAAAATTTCTTTAAAAACAAGCAATAATTAGCAATAATTGACAGATTGGTTGGAGTTTGCTTCTAAGGCATATATTAAAAAGAGTAATTTGTAGACGGCTTAATTTATCTTAGAGCTCATTCAGAATTTCCACTGCATATTTATTTATAAGTATGAATACCAAATTTTGATTACCAGAATAAAGTTTTATAAAACCTACTTCTAAAGCTAAAGATGTCTGGAGAATTATGCAACAACATAGAAAGTTTGAAATTCTCTGTATATCTTACTATACAGAGATGCTACATAGCTTTAAATTTTTTTCTACTGTTTATGATATCGCTCTTGAATAATGCTGAGTATTCCTTTGTATTATGGTTATTTATTTATTCAATAAAATGTTATTGCATATGACAATATGACAGGTTTAAAGAAACCAAGATAAATAGCTTTTAGGAAGAATGATTTTATGTGAATCGGCAGCTTCCCATGGGACGTGGATCATATGTCCTATGGCTTCCTTATGCATTTACTATTTTTTCCGTGTTTTGTGTAATTGGAATGTGTGGTATGATACCATGCATACTGTTAAAAGGAATATATTCTTAGGTGCATAAGAACCTTCTGCTTAAAGAAAATATGCGATTGACATCACTTGATCTAACCTGAGTAATTGAGGCTATTTTCTCAATTAACAAAAAAAAAAGTAGTTAGTGCTTTGGTAAGTCTAGACTTTCCCAACCATCATGTCCTAAGCCAGATCAGAATAAATAGGTCAGACTTGTAATAAAAAGGTATGAGATGAACAACTGATTACCTGAATACTTCAAGTAAAAATGACTTTTGTCCACCAAATATGTTCCATTTGATGGTAACAAATTTGTAGATTCATCAGGGAGTGGTGGGGCCTTTGGAATTCTACCCAGATTCTTTAAGATGTTTGTATTCATTGTGTATTATGTTCTCTTCAAAAACAATGGCACACACTGACTCATTTACTCAGATTTCCTAGCATACTGGATATATGTAACATTACGTGGCAAAGCTCCTACTTGAGCTAAATGGGTTTAAATATAAACTGTGCATGCAGATCTCAAGTGATAGTCTCTTAATAGATATCAGATACTCTTTATCGCTGCCCTCTTTTATTTCAGTAACATTTTAATTAATTCACACTGATTGAATAAATGTACATTGAGACTTGTTTCCTAATGAGGGCGCATTTAGAGGAAAGGTTTTGCATCATTCTGATATCCTGTGGGTAATTATATTCTAATTATATGGTCGGGGGAAAAGAGTCTATAACTCAGTACTGATATTGTTCGTTGGACCCAATTAATTACATGCACATAATGAAAGTTCATGATAAGGTTGACTGGCAGTCAGTGTAAAATTTTAAGTCAATTGAATCTAAGCCTAATGTGAGTACACAATTGGACTTTAACCTGGTTAGAAAATGCTTTGGTGTGAGATCAGTGGATATTTAGAGGGGCAAAGGATGAGAACAAATCTCATTATAACTTATTAGTTTTTAAATTCAAAGTCTTTTCCAAGATTGATGAAAATGAAAACTTAGCAGCATAATACTTTAATTCTAAATATTATTTTTAATATTCTTTCATTACCTTCAGTGATTTTTCTGTATTTTAGAAAGCAGTGGTACACTAACGATACAATGGTACATTTCTAGAACAGGTTCGTATATTTGTTGAGAGAAAAAATAGGCATAGCAGGGAGTATTATTGATTCATTTTATGAATGTAAATTCAGTAGGTACTAATCTATTCTATTTGGGTGCTTTTTTATTTCAAACCACCGACTGCATTTGGACTCCTGTGCCCAAAATTCACAAACAATTATATATACACACACATACCCATAAATAGGTAACTCTTAATTATCTATTTGTAAAATAAGAGTTCCAAAGAATAATATGAAAAAATAATGATGTGTATGTTTCATTTTGAAATGCATTTTGGAATTATCTGAATCTGATATTTAAGAATTCTGCAGTACTTCAAACACAAAACTAAAGCCATGGTCTAAATATTGACTCCCATCTTTCCTTTACTCATTGTTTCCTTTGCTCAGATTTTGGAAGAGACAGTCTGTAAGATTAAGGAGACTGTCTTCTTCCCACCCTCTTCTAAGCCTCTCCGCTCCCCCTCTCCTTTTGGTTCATTGCTTTCTGGCTTTGATCTCTTCTCCCCACTCCCTCCCTTTCCTTCCTTCTGTCTCTTCTAATAGCCCTCACATAGATGCTTTCATTAAAAGATAAATATGTGGGGTCCCTCCTTATTAGCAACAAAAATATTTTCAGATGAAGAAAGTGCAGTCAGTCCTTTCTTGCTGAGCCCTAAGCAGGCAGTGGAAATATTTGGGTTCTACAGTTAATAAAACAATTACCATTTATTGAGAATTTATTAGCTAGACATCCTTTTAATTCTAATGGTAGGTATAATTATGATACTCCCTCTACATTTGAAGAGAGTAAGAAACTTAGAGAGATTAAGAAATTTACCTAAAGTCACAGAACCTGCAAGTGTCAGAAGCAATACCTGCCTTACCCTGAATCCCATGTTTTAAACTTATCTTTTATGTTTGTGCTGCCACCCCCTCCCCCAAAAGAAATTGGTGAGGTATGAAATAAATTTAGGGGCTCTATACCTTCAAAAAAGGAATGGGAAGAAAAATAATGAAGTAAAGTAGAGGAGAATAGAAATGAAAAAAGAGAATAATAGATCAGAGAGTGGCACACACTGCGTAAGTGGTCTTTGTGAAATTATTTTACAAGTGTGTAAATATACAAATATTTATTGTGGATCACAGCCAGAAAGAAATTGAAGAAAACTTCTGTAACCATATTGGCTTCTGAAAATTTTACGAGACCTAACCAAGTAAGATAACATTTCTAATGGCTTTATTTCACTAGATAATCAAGTAGGCAAGACAATAACATTATTCTTGCTGATTGCTTTTATATGTAGAAATCTGTGTTTGAAATGATTTTAATATCACTTTTAAACATATTTTTATTGAAAACATTTGGCACCACCTAAGTCTCCAAATGTCCATTGTACTTTGCCTGACGGTTCAAGGTGCTTTCTTTCTGGACAGAGACGTGAATGTTGAGGGAGCTGTTAAGGAGGGAGCTTCACACGCCCTTCTCTTCAGTATCTCCTGAACGAAACTCTGCAAATATGTATAAACAATCACAGTAACAAGAGTAAGAATAGAACATTTTTGTGAGCAGTTATAAGAGTAGTGAAATCATCTCAGTTAAAAATGTTTTTTATCTTTCAACTTATGTTGGTGCAAACTTCAAAATTTGGCTCCAGTGAGAAGTGGTTAGGCAAAGGATGCTGGATAAGATTACAATATGTGTATTTTCTAAAACAATTTTTTATTGAAGTATAGTTGATTTACAATGCTGTTTTAGTTTCTGGTGTACAGCAAGGTGATTCAATATATATATATTTAGTTATATATATATTCATTATATTCAATATATTCAATATATATATTCTTTGTCATATGCTTTTCCCTTATGGTTTATTACAGGATTTTGTATTTAAGCCCTTAAAAGGCATTTTTATTTTTTAATTTTTTTCCATTTTATTATTTTTTTAACATCTTTATTGTAGTATAATTGCTTTACAATGTTGTGTTAGTTTCTGCTGTATAACGAAGTGAATTAGCTATACATACACATATATCCCCATATCTCCTCCCTCTTTCATCTCCTTCCCACTCTCCCTATCCCACCCCTCTAGGTGGTCACAAAGCACCGAGCTGATCTCCCTGTGCCATGCAGCTGCTTCCCACTAGCTATCTATTTTACATTTGGTAGTGTATATATGTCAGTATATATACTACTCTCTCACTTCATCCCAGCTTACCCTTCCCCCTCCCCGTGTCCTCAAGTCCATTCTCTAGGTCTGCATCTTTATTCCTGTCCTGCCCCTAGGTTCATCAGAACCATGTTTTTTTTTTAGATTCCATACATATGTGTTAGCATACGGTATTTGTTTTTCTCTTTCTGACTTACTTCACTCTGTATGACAGACTCTAGGTCCATCCACCTCACTACAAATAACTCAATTTCGTGTCTTTTTATGGCTGAGTAATATTCCATTGTATATATGTGCCACGTCTTCTGTATCCATTCATCTGTTGATGGACACTTAGGTTGCTTCCATGTCCTGACTACTGTAAATAGTGCTGCAATGAACACTGTGGTACATGTCTCTTCTTGAATTATGGTTTTCTCAGGGTATATGCCCAGTAGTGGGATTGCTGGGTCATATGGTAGTTCTATTTGTAGTTTTTTAAGGAACCTTCATACTGTTCTCCATAGTGGCTGTATCAATTTACATTCCCACCAACAGTGCAAGAGGGTTCCCTTTTCTCCACACCCTCTCCAGCATTTATTGTTTGTAGATTTTTTGATGGTGGCCATTCTGACTGGTGTGAGGTGATAACCTCATTGTAGTTTCGATTTGCATTTCTCTAATGATTAGAGATGTTGAGCATCCTTCCATGTGTTTGTTGGCAATCTATTACAGGATATTGAATATAGTTCCCTGTGCTATACAGTAGGATCTTGCTTTTTATCTGTTCTCTATATAATAGTTTGCATCTGCTAGTCCCAAACTCCCAATCCAACCCTCGCCCGCACATATTTATTAGATATGTCAAGGACCAGTTGAAAAGAAAAATAATTTATGTTTCTTCTAATTGATACACTTGTCATACACTGAAATAACCTTTGATTAAAGATGTTAATAAATGCAATAGTAGTATAAAAATCACTTCTGATCCATTTCTTTTTAAAATTTGTATTGTGTTCAGATGTGTGGGTGTACACACTTAAGGATGTGTGAAATCATAAAAGGTTAAAGAAATTATGAAGCTTCAATGTAAAAATAAAATTCATGGAAACCAAATATGTATTTAGTTTCTATACCTAGAGATGCCCTGGATACATTTTATTATCATGTGTGAGGAAGGAACAGCTTCCCCTCTTACACTGAGGCAGTGCACCATTTTAGGAAGACAGTTGTTCTTTTCCCAAACCTGCTTTTCTGTCTCTCACTTTTTTTAATGCCAGGGATATCCAGTTATATAAGGAAAAGAAGCTATTTTAAATAGTTTCATTTGGCCAGTTTACGTTTATCATGGCACTGGAGTTATTGTATTCAGCTACTGCATACTGATATCCAAGCCTGTCAGAACCGGTAATACTTTGTGGTTTCTAAATATTTGGAGTGTTCATCAACATTTAAACTAATTTTATTTCCAGATCGCTTAAAAAATGAGACATGGCTAAAAAGAAACCTTTGAAAAAAAGTTCTTGTTGAACCCTGCTGTTCTTTTAATAAATGAAGCCTGCAAAGGGAAGCAATAGATTTGGATTCTGCCACTAACTTAATTTTCTTGGCTAGTCATCTAAACTTTCTGATTCTCAGTTTTCCAATCTGGAAAATGGGATTTCTTGTTTTGTTGGGAGGATTAAATGAGACCATAAACATGAAAGCAATTTTTTAAAAATATGAACATCCTTATATAGGTAGAAGGTATAATTCTGTTCATTTTTCTTGAAATAATTGATGACCCTTTTAATGTGAGTACTATACTCTTATTATAGTTAAACTAAGTCAAACCTCTAATAATCTCTCCATCAAAGATTTTTTTCTTTGTCCTATGACAAGTTGAATTAAATTGTCAATTTAAAATGATTACATGTTAGGAAATATGAAGACAAGAGATATCTCAATACTTAAGAATAATAAGACTTTTAAAAATTCTTGATATTAGGTTAAACTTAATAAGTGCCCTGAAGGCAAATGCATCTTTTAAACTAATTATCTGTACTGTGTATTCTATTTAATATTAAAATGATACTGATTAAATAAAATCAATCACATTCCTCTGTAGTCACACCTCACATTTGATTAAATAAAAAATACACACTTCCTGTATTAATTCTGATTAAAAATACATTACATTTAGAATTACACACGTGATAATTTTCAAAAAACTGAAACATTTACTCTGTTCATCCTAGATATTTAAAAAGCATACATGGTAGAATAAAAAAGAAGTATGTAATTTCTGAATTTGTTTTCTGTCAACTTGCTTCTTTTTCTTTTGCCCAGATGCCGTGGTTTTCTTTTTGTAACTCAGGGTTAGGCTACTGATGAGCATGTTAATTTAATGTATACTCTTTGCCTACATATCTTGATTGAAAGTGAGCTCATATATATGTTCTTTTCATCCCCCTTATTCTTGGAATGAATTTCTAGTGTTGCTCTCAGACGGCTGAGGATTACTGGAGAAATTCTCAGAGCTGGTGGCTTTCTCTCTTACATATTTATTACTTCTAGTTCCAGCTGAGCCCTTAATTTCGCTTGATCCTGTTACTCATCAGCTGCTTTCCCATTCTCAGAGAAGTAGTGACAAAATCTCTACTATTTTCTTACTTTCTTCATCTTGCTACCTCTCTGCCAATTTCGCTCGCTCTCTCTGTAGATAATTCACATCACCACTACTCTGAGAAAAACGAAGGCTGCAAACATGAATATCTGTAAATTACAGATTCTCTATGAAAGTGGTAGCAACATGGCAGCCAGGCTTCAATTTCATCCCATCGTGTTTCTGTAAGGGATGTCTTAAAGTGGGATTTTTATTATCCAACTTGGCACAGTCTTTGCCTTTTCGTGGCATTGGGCCCATTTGTATTACCTTCTTGGCCCCTGTATATTTTTGCACTTGAAACCCCTGTGAATAAAAACTCAGAACTCTTTTTCCATCATTAGACACTCCCTCAAAATGAACAGATTTGGAAAAGGCTAATACCTGACTATATGAACTTCTGCCTCATCTGAAACATTATTTTTTTAAGGAACCCCTTTTATCATTTATTTTCAAATGGTCCCTCTCTGTCTCTCTCTGCTGCTTTTTCCCAGCAAGCTAGATGCTTACCTATATTTCTTTATAAGATGTTACGGAAAAACCCGAACAAAGTTTTTGGCCAACCCAATACACACATACACACACACACACACGCACGCGCACACACACACACACACACATATATTTTATTTCGTTGTAGACACATTTTTGCACTCTTTTAGGCATAAAAGGATGTATAAAAAAGTTAGAAAGGGAGATCAGTTTTCCTCCCAAATTTCATTACAAAAATTCTCAAACAAAATACAGTGAATGCAGTATATCCTCAACTTATATGAACTAATTATTATTTTTCAATCATTCTTTATATATATATATGTATATATATGACTATGTATGCATATATATACATTTTTACAATATACACATAATATATAATAAGTTGGACCTTTTGAAAGTAAATTGCAGGTAGTATGACACAACATCAGCAGGCACATTCTAAGATAACAATTTTCTATACATTTACAAGTGTTATCACACCTGAAAATATTAACTATTCCATAATATCAGTAGTTATTCTGTCGATATCATATGCCCATAATTAGCTCAAAAATATCCTTTATTGATTGATTTATTATTATTTTTTTTTTGGTGGTAGTGGTGGGGTGGATAGGAGCTATGCTATTTGAAGTCCTTGCACTGCAGTTGGTTGTTAGTCTGAATCATTTGGTAACTATAGTCTTTTCACTTGGCTTTCTATTGACTTGCTCTGTACAGACATATGCACAGTGAGCATTGACGCTTCCCAAGATAGAAGGCATCTGAGACTCATGCCCTAGAAACTGCCTGATGGGCATCTTAGTTTGATTGCTTGAGAGTCCCTGGTCAATGGGATGGGATAGCATAAGGCACTTAATCTGGATTTGAGGAGATCAAATATTTGTATATTATGATAAAGATGGAAGGGCTACATTCATGTCTTTAAATGTTTATTTAGGTCTAAGCTTCAACCAAGAAATAAGAAGGAAAGGAGGCTGACAAAATGCTTTGAGCTGGTCCCGACTGAAGCAAACGCAAACATTTTCCCCACCACCCATTGCCCCAGGTGTTATATAGGCTGACTTGGACTCAGAAATCCAGAATATTACTGACATCAGAAGCTTTCAGTGAAAGTTCTACCAAACCTGTTGTCAATCCATCTGAGAAACAACAGCAATGGCCCTCATAGGCTTCTCCTGTTAATGGGTTAGTTGACTCAAGTTCATCCTCCCAGACTTCATGATTTTTTTTTTTACTAAAAATCTGTTGCTGCAGAATTTTTTACTTATATTATGGAAATATATTCTTTTATTTTATTTTTTTTTTTTGCGGTACGCGGGCCTCTTGCTGCTTTGGCCTCTCCCGTTGCGGAGCACAGGCTCCGGACACGCAGGCTCAGCGGCCATGGCTCACGGGCGCAGCGACTCTACAGCATGTGGGATCTTCCCGGACCGGGGCACGAACCTGTGTCCCCTGCATCGGCAGGTGGACTCTTAACTACTGCGCCACCAGGGAAGCCCCTGGAAATATATTCCAAATAGAGTTGTATTCCTGGACACTTTAATTTTCTCTAGGGTTGCCCTAGACTACTTCTCCTTCTGTTCTACTTTTGGGTACATTGGATCCTTCTACTCCATATCTGTACAAGCAGCCATGAAGCCTCACATGGAGCTATTTATTCTTTTGTGTTTTGTTGCCTTCCTGGAGTTCTACTGGGTAAGGCAGTAAGCTAATAACTGTGCTCTCAGATCTTTCATTCTCATTTTGGGAGTCTCACACACATAGCTTGGTCCAGGAGAGGAAACTCAAATATACTGACTGCTCTCTTCTTTCTAGAGACACACAATGTCTAAGGACTAGCTTCCCATCCAGCTTTCCTCCTCCCTGCAACCAAGGAAAATCTTTATCTAGTATTGAGTGTGATTTATCACCTATTCTTCCAAATTTGTGTTTTATGTTATAAAGTCCCACAGGACGCAGGCTTTTGGAATTTGGTAACCTTTTCTGTTTCTTGACAGAAAAAAACTTTCCCAATGTGACTTAGAAAAGGAAGGGTGGTGGGTAATTGAAGACATGCTATCATGAAGACTGGTTTTAGTGTATTTAACCTAATCTTTTAATAATTACTCTCAAGTAAAATTTTGCTACTTATTTATCTTTTTATTTTTTACTGCTATTAATAGAATATATATTTTTTTTATTTCCAGAGTATCACAAAATAAAATCAGCACCATAAGCTGTGTCTATATCAACCCTTTGTAGAAAGGGTTGAAAGTTGGACTACAAAGTGAAATGGTGGGCTGTGTAAATGGGCAACTTAAAATATTAGTAAGGATGGTTTATGAAGGATAATGGAACTTGGAGATGAGTTCTCATTCCAAAATATGAATGTAATACATCAGTATTATTGTAGAGAGGTCTGTGAAGCTGGCCAAAGATTAGTCTACTTTAAGTATATGAAATTGTATTTTGGATAAGTAATTCTACAGTCTAATCGCCTCTGCATTAGAATGTTCCTTATTTCATGAAAAGATTTTGGTTTATTAATGGAAGTAAGCAGAAAAATTATGACAAGGAAATGTGTTTGTAATGTATTCATTTATTTCACACGTGTGTAGTGATATAAGAACCTTCACTGGTACTTGTTTTCAGTATGACTTTTTTTGTTCAGCTTTAATATGAGCTTCTCTTTTTTCAGCAGACTCTGCCCACTTCAGGAGTTTCAGTCCCTGAGGTGCGTAAGCAAAGGTTTTCACACTTGCAATTATAGGTCATTTATACATCTCGTATTGTTATAAAGAACATTTTGGGCTGTATCAGTGACATACTAAAATTAATTTGTAGGCTTTATTTTTTCTCATATTTTGATATTTGAAATTGGGATCTTTGTATTTTCATGTGGGATAGACTTGCAGCCTTTATAATCAACATTTGTGACAAGCATTAGGGAAACAAGAAGATAAATGGCACAAAGTATGCAGGAAAAAATAAAGGTTACTTTGCAGAGTTTTGACCAGTGTGTAAGAATAGCATTATTCCTATCTGTCACATTTAAACCTTGCAGAAAACCCAAACAGTTTACTCCTGTAAGCCATAAAAATGTAGCTTTTTTCAATGATAGAAAATTGAGAAACTCTTGCTCACTTTGAAGTCCTCATCACTTTTAAGTAGGTCTACATTAATCACTTAGCATATGACATTGCATAGAAAGTCAATGGAATAAAATATAGTCACAGGGCTTCCCTGGTGGCGCAGTGGTTGAGAGTCCGCCTGCCGATGCAGGGGACATGGGTTCGTGCCCCAGTCCGGGAGGATCCCACATGCCGCGGAGCCTGTGCTCCGCAACGGGAGAGGCCACGACAGTGAGAGGCCCGCATACCACACACACACACAAAATATATATAGTCACAAAGTAAATGACTTTGATTTTGAAAATAAATGTAGGCATTGGCACAACATTTATTTTCAGTAAAGTGTTAACTTTACCTTTTAATTAATTAAGCAAAGCCTCCGCATTGTTCTGTGACAATATCCCATTCAATTGCTGTTATCTCTAAAGGATATCCTCAGGTGGTATTCTTTCGCCTCAATTTATAATTTGAATCTGCTTGCTTAGAAAATATTACTCGTAATATGTGAATACTATATGAGTATGATTTATTTAGAGGATAACATAATTGCACAAAAATGTAATAACCTCTCTTCCTTCCCCATGAAACGTTTTCTAATCAGTGTAGACTGCCTCATTAAAATTTCATTTTGTAACCATAGATATACTTACAAATATACTAGGAGCTATGCTTGAAATATAATGTTTCTACTCTAAGAGAGATGTTAAACTGTTTTTATATTCTTTAAGTCAGTTGATACCATCATTATCATAATTATTATAAAGTAGACGTTAAATTACACACTCAGGTGACAAAGGTATTAGGAAAGTTTATTATTTAGGCTAATTATTTAAGTGTCAGAGAATTCACTTTATATGTTAAGATCCTTGAGTTTATTTTTGCCCCTATCATAGCTCATCCAATGATGAACTGAGAGATTTAAAGTTTGCTCTTTAGACTTGTTAATCTCAAAATATCTCCCACATTTAATTAAATAATTTGTATTATTATAGATTGAATAAATAGACCAAAACTGCTGTTTTCAAAACATGCTTTTTTTATTTGTCAAGAAAAACTCTTTGCTATAAAGTTTTTAAAAGTCTTCCTATACTGTTTTTTGTTTGTTTTGTTTTGTTTTGGCAAGCTGTATTGGTTTACATTAACTTAAACTTTCTACCGTGTCCGAAATCATTATATAAGCTTTTTTCAACTATGTTGTTCCAAAAATTTCTTTAAGCGCATGTATAGATATATACATGGGTGACTGTGTGAATACACACACACACACACACACACACACACACACACACACACACACACAAGAAGCCTTATATACCACCATCAAGAACAATTGCTTTTTGGTTAATTGAAAATGTGGTTAAAGTGTATGTAGGGGAACTTATAGAAAAATGTGTATATACCTTAAACATTTTACTTAAAATATGTAAACGTATATTCATTGGCTGAACTTTTCACATAGGATCAAGGGCTTTTCTATGTGGATACATCTATTATTTGGAAATGGCATATACCCTTTCTTGCATATAGCACAGCCTTAACACCCTTGATAAGTTTCAATTATCAATTGTTTTAAAGTATAACAAAAGCATTCCTTATTTTGTGAAAAGATATTTGTTTATTAATGAAAGTAATTGCTTTCAATTACTTTCAATTGTTTTAAAGTATAAGAAAAACTCACAGGCATCTGCAAAGCAATTTGAGTGTAAAAAAAAAAATCTGTTTCTATTATTAATTCTCAAATCTTTTAGTCATTGTGTCCAGCCCAACTTAACTGCTCTTCCTACACACACACACACACAATCTTGTTTTATTGTGCCTTTCCAAAGGATGCAAGTAATTTTTCATGGAAATAACTTATTTTACATTCAAAACTCAATAGTTTGAGTGCTAATTAAATTCCACAGTACCAATAATAAAATAAATTCTACTTAGAACCTGAATAAACAGATTGGGGACTACATAGAAATCACTAGGTTAAGCATTTAACTCAACTGGCAGAAAGAGATGATGAGTACGAATATACAAGAGAGCTGCCTCTTGGCTTTTAAGCTTCGGCTTATGGTGGCCATCAATTATTATAGTTTACAAAGGGAATGGAGAGTGAGTAAGGTTGAGGTCCATACACTCACACATAATTTTATAGTGGCCCAACCATATGCTAGTAAACACAGCCCAAATAAATGATTTAGGCATGGACCTTCCCATTCCTAAATTTCATTTCTTCCAATCAGGATTTCTTGAACAGAAATCTCGTAAATGGTTCACACTCAGTATGAAATTATCCTAGGAGAGAATACGCACATCATGTGCGATGTATGAAAACCAGGGCTGTGGATCAAGATGTAAATTATACCTTCAGGCTGAGTTGGTGAGTAGTACCTGCAAGTACGTTAAGACTAGGATTGACTCTGTCTAGTTTGTTGTCTTCTATCCTCCTACAAAAGACTCAGATTGGGCTTCCCTGGTGGTGCAGTGGTTGAGAGTACGCCTGCTGATGCAGGGGACACGGGTTCGTACCCCGGTCTGGGAAGATCCCACATGTCGTGGAACGGCTGGGCCCATGAGCCGTGGCTGCTGAGCCTGCGGGTCCGGAGCTTGTGCTCCGCAACAGGAGAGGCCACAACAGTGAGAGGCCCGCGTACCGTAAAAAAAACAAACAAAAACAAACAAACAAACAAAAAAAGACTCAGATTATCACAACAATTATCCCAAGTTATGGTGACATAGTGGACAAACAAATAAAATACTATAAATTAAATAAAGTACTTCTTCATAATACCTATCTTTACTATAATCCAAGCAGTTTACCTGGGTTAAACTTAATGATAAAACATACCAATTTCTTTTATATTTTACAAATTACTGCCATTTACTGAGTGCCTAATTTATGCTGGTACCTTCATTGACATTTTCTCCATTTGTCATCTCATGAACCCTCCCATTTTATAGATTAATTAAATGATGGCTTAGAGATAGTAAATAACTTTCCCAAGTCTTTACAGAGACAAAGCTAGAATTCGGCCTCCAAGCCCATATTTTTATCTCTGCCCAAAGTAATTTTTGTTTTTGTTTTTGAATAAGTACTTATTTAACTGATTAAAAAGAAATGGAAATCTTTATATCATTTATTATAGTTATGTTTAAAACTTTATAAAAGTATTTCTAAAAACCAAGACTACTTTGCTACTCAGCCATGTCTCGCTGCAACTTCTAAGGATTTCTAGTAGATTTAAAGCCTTTGCCATTTTTGAAATGAATTAATGTTTTTCATCAGTGTTCAAATCCCATAATAAGGTTGCGATAATTAAAGGTGCAGCTGTCATTAAGTTGGTTTCTTGGAGCTCATAACTTGTATAAGCCCAGATGAACATGGTAACACTCCTGCTTCAGGAAGATCTTTTATATTGTGAATATCCATATGTTCCTCAGGTTAAAATTCTAGTGTTCTTGGGAAATTCTTGGGGCCTAGATCCAGTGGCTGAATGGGCTAAGTCTCCATTTGGGCAAGCGGTGCAGTAGCAGAGAAAGCAAGTTCCAGGGTTCCAGTAAAGGATGCTCTTGGCAGCCAAGCACCGCCTACCTACCCCCACCCTTTGTGGCTTTGTACCAATAGTGGTGCTTTGCTTCTGCCTGTCTCTCATGCTGAGGTTGGACAAAAAGAAGAAAACCCTGTGCTTGAGGTAATTATCACTTGCTGCTTGTCGTTTGTGAGTGATCGATAACAGCAGGCTTAAGTATTGTGGTAAGCATCGCTTTTGTGAAAGCAGTTTTCAACAACTTACAAATACCCTGCTTCTGAGAATCAGCATGATATAGAAGAAGACTTATTTTAGAGCACATATTTAAAGTGACATCTTTTTATTTCATTTATTTCATCTTTCTGTTTTCTGTGAACGGCCTTTCAGCTTTTCTTTGTTCATTATGATGATGATTCTTTTGGAATTCTAATACAATATATTCCCCAGTTAAGATCTGTTGCTCTACTTGTAGTCTAAGGATCACAAAACATTGAATTCTATATTTTAAATGTCTGCATAGCAAACACAAATGGATGATATTTGAAAATGCTGAAATATCAATAACTGTATTTTATATTTTGTTGTTATATCTTCTATATTCTTTCATGATTTTTTTGTTAGAGTACCCCTTTTCAGTGTTTGAATAATTTCTATTGATTAAAGCAATCATTTTCCAACTCTTTATTTTTTTTTTTTTTGCGGTACGTGGGCCTCTCCCGTTGGGGAGCACAGGCTCCGGACGCGCAGGCTCAGCGGCCGTGGCTCACGGGCCCAGCCGCTCCGCGGCATGTGGGATCTTCCCGGACCGGGACACGAACCTGTGTCCCCTGCATTGGCAGGCGGACTCTCAACCACTGCACCACCAGGGAAGCCCACTCTTTATATTTGGGATAATTTATCTAGCAGAATAAAATTTGCCTTAATTATAACAAAATAATTTATTTTGTGATTTAGAGCCCAAAAACTTAAAAAAAAAAAAAAAAAAAAAAAACTGACAGTGAAG
>NW_020175410.1:2607489-2664340 GCF_003031525.2 Neophocaena asiaeorientalis asiaeorientalis
AAAAAAATAATTTATTTTGTGATTTAGAGCCAAAAAACTTTAAAAAAAAAAAAAAAAAAAGAACTGACAGTGAAGTGATAAGCACTGCCCCCTATTATTAGAGAGCAATTTTATCCTGAATAAAGGTGCAGAATAACGCTGGTGAGCTCTTCCTGAAACTTTTCAGTAACTTCAACATAGGAAGTAACTTTCTTAAATATCATCATAGAACTCAGTCAGTCAGGGTAAATTTACCCCCCGAAGAGGGCAGTGAAATTTTTGTGAACATCAGATTTTTCAAAGATGCAATTACTTCACCTTTCCTGTCCCTCATATAAAAGAGGAAAGAAGTAAAGATTTTCTTAGTGGAAATAGGAAAAAGTATCCAACTACCCTCCTGTTAGCTTATGCTGCTTAAGTAGAATACAGTGAATAGTTCAGAGAGACTTCCATACAATTTGGAAATACACCTAAAACAAATGAGTATAATAAAGAGAGAACCATGGGAAAAATTAAATGATTATGAGTCTCTCCTGTTTTTAAATTGTAAGCCTTGATTAATTCCACAAATTCTACCCACTAAGCATATTTCCCTCAAAGAAACCACTTGCTTTTCTTGATTGTGTGCGTGTGCGTGTGTATGTGTGTGTGTGTGTTTAAACTAATGTAAGTTTTAGTATTATCCAGATTATGTAATAAAATTCACCTGCCAATGGGTAGACTGAAGATTTTTTTATTAACTTGTTATATACCTCTTATGAGTCTAGATTTCAAAAAGAAAATCTTATCAATTGAAAACACAATTTAGAGTTTTAAAATTTCTTTTTATATTTCAGTTGCTACAGTTGCTACTAGAAAGCATTAGTTTAGTTTAGTCCACAATTTATTCAGAGGGATGACTCCCTGGAGAGACATGAAACCACTTAATCAACTGCTAACTGTTAGCTGGAGATTCTCACCACACAGGATTCTCCCTAGCTATATGCATAGCTAAGAATAAAATAGTATTAATAGATAATTTGGTAACTCTTTACAGACATATACTTACATGTCTTAAATTTCCAGAATTACATTTATAAATAGTCTGGTCACAAATACCAAGTTCCATTGTGACTAAAATTTTAT
This sequence comes from Neophocaena asiaeorientalis asiaeorientalis, assembly GCF_003031525.2. NCBI lineage: Eukaryota > Metazoa > Chordata > Mammalia > Artiodactyla > Phocoenidae > Neophocaena > Neophocaena asiaeorientalis. The sequence continues at coordinate 2,608,594 of NW_020175410.1, forward strand.
TTTAGTCCTTATAACCTAAGCATTTAGGAATTAAATACTAAATAACAATTGTTGGATTACATGGCAGAATATAAGACATATAAGATAAGTTATAACTTTCACAATATAGATTTTTATAGAACATTGTTCCCATGTTTTATTTACCTGCATGCTAGAACCCAGAAAAAAAATATTCCCATACCCACCAACAGTGTTACATGCTTGCACTCAGCACAAGCTGCTATGGATTTTCTAATATAAACATTGAGCTTTACTTATTTAAATATATGCCTGTTGTAACTAGTGGATTTTTTCATATATATGTATTTGGAAATATAACAAGCATTTTGCATAATGGTGACATTGATGAGCACCGTAATGGAAGAACCATACCTATTTTACATAATTCACAATAACTTTCATTTATTGAGCACATACACTAATATAGGCACAATATTGGAACTTTATACATTTTCTGTCAAGCCATACACAACTTTGAGAAATAGGTATTACTAACTCCATTTTGAATAAGAGTACGTTCTCTAAGTCTACATAGTATTTAAGTAGCAGAGATGGGATTCCACTTGGGATGTCTGATTCCAAACCTCATCCTATAATTCACTCATTTATGCATTATACCCTTAACTATCTATGGACAAAATGTTATTTGCAAGCTTAGAAAAAATGATCTATTTTTTAAAATATCAATATTTTTGCCAGAAATTATGCTTATATGAAAGTACATCATTTTCCAAAGAATTTGAATTTCAGGAATCCTATTACACCATCCATTTTCAGCCACACAAAAAATATATTCAGTATTTTTGCACCATGAATTTGCAAGGACTATAAAAGGACTACACTGATTAGCATTTATTTTGGTCTGAGACGTTTTCTGTTCCATCTGGCCCTAATATATTTAAAAAGAGCTTTACTTTTAAAATATTTCCACTTAAAATATTTTCCTAAATTACAGTAATTGAAAAGTAATCGACAAGATATATGTAAATATAGGAACAGAAATGTATATATATCTGAATAAGTGATAGGAAATACGTGGCACTCAAACTTTTAAGCACACATGGCAGACATTGCTAATTGATCAGGATAGTTTTTCACAACAAACCTAGACATGCCCCAGGAGTCCTTCTCAACACAATATTTCAGGCACTTTAAATTTTTTGATTTTTTAGCGTTAAGATTAATTTATTTCCGCATTCATTTATGGGGATTTTATCAGGCACTGATCTAGGATCTGATGTGAAACAGTGCGCGCGCGCGCGCACACACACACACACGCACACACACACACAGAGGAATAGGGTAGCCTGTCTTACATTTGACCAGGAGCAAGAACAGTCCAGCAGAGTTCAGAGTGGTTGCAAGGTCCCTGTTTTAAGAGCACAAATGTTGTGATCAAGAAACAAAGGTGAGGTAGTTGTAGCTGGAGTGGAGTAAAAAGGGATGTGTGGCTGTTATATAGAAAATTGACTGTAGGGAGACAAAAGATGGACGCTGATTGGTCCATTAAGGTGATGGCTACGATAATTAAGGCAAATAACGGGTGCTTAAACCATGTGATGATGCATGTGGTGAATAATCGTCCAGTTTGGGATTTATTTTTAAGGTGGGTAGGCAAGTCTTCATTATCAAAGTGAAATTGAAAGCCTTGGTTTTAAATGAAGTTACCTAGGGAGTGAGTATAGATTGTGGAGATGAGCGGTCCAAGGGAGAGGTCAAGTGTTAAACGTTACAGATTATAAAGCTGGAGGAAAAATCAACAAAAAAGACTATGAGGGAGCAGTTAGTCAAGTAAGAGGAGAGCTAAGAGAAAGAAGTGTCCCGGAACCCAGTTGAGGCATGTTTTCTAGAGGGTAGATGTCAATTCTGTCAAACTCTGTTTAAAAATTGAGAAGGTGAAGACTGACCAGCAGGTGAGGCGCAAATGAGCAGGTCATTGGTGATTTTAATAAAAGCTGATTTAGTGGATTAATGGTGATAAAAGTTTATTGGGTTGTGTTGAAAAGAGTGAAAAGAGAGGAAATAGAAACAGGAAGAATACCACTATAAAATTTTTTTCTATTATGGTGAACGTAGCAATTAGCTGGGATGGAATGTGTGTTTTAAGTTATGTGCCATTCTTGATAATCAATAGTAGCTTAAGGGTCCATCATGTATTCATTTTCAATATTGCATGTATTTATAAGCATTATTTTCAGTGCTCAGTACCAAATCCTTTACATTACAATCCTGTATTATTATCTGCACCATTGTTTTTGAAAATGATTAGCTTTAGTGTTCTTTAATAATTTTTAACAGAGTCATAATTGGGTACCTAGGGATAATACAGTTTGGTTTTCTTTCACATCCTTTCTTTAACTGATATTTTGATCATACATCTATCATATATTTTGAGCCAGTAGAAAACATTAGCTTTCATATTATTCACTAGAAACTCCAAATTTGGAACCTGGGCCCAAGTTTGTAGCCATGAAATTCTTCTCTATGTTGCCCATTGTAGTGAAACAATTCAGTATTTTTATAAAAGGTTTTTTCCTTACAGGAAAGACAAGCAACAGTGAAAAAGGAAAAGGGTGGTTCCCAGCTGTCAAACAAAGTGATTGACAAGAACAAAATGCAAAGAGCCAACTCTGTTACTGTGGATGGACAAGGCCTACAGGTATGATTTTTTTTTAATCCAAATGTTTGTAGCTTTCATATTTGTTACTTCCATGCTCTTAGAAGGGCATATGTCCAGCTATCAACACGTTTATTTAATGTGCAAATTCGTTCAGTTGACAATTTCAGAAACATTTTTATTAATTTATCAAGATGTCAGTTTTATAGTTGATTGACAGAGTGACATTCTGATTGGATTAATCATTTATTATGTTATCTCCATTTAAACTCAACTTGGTAAGAGATCTTGTGTCAATCTGAAGTTTTGGCAAATTATTACTACATATATACCTTTATTATATACATATGCATTATTTATTTCTATGTATACGTTCTCCGCACATATTATTATATCTATTTGGAAGTGATTTTGACTCACAAAATGTCTTCAGAAAATAATAAAATGAACTCTACTTGTGTGGAATTTTTTTCTAAATCAATAATAAAAATAAAGAATCTGGGCTTCCCTGGTGGCACAGTGGTTAAGAATCCACCTGCCAATGCAGGGGACACGGGTTCGAGCCCTGGTCTGGGAATATCCCACATGCCTTGGAGCAACTAAGCCCATGTGCCACAATTACTGAGCCTGCGCTCTAGAGCCTGCGAACCACAACTAGTGAGCCCGAGTGCCACAACTACTGAGCCTGAGTGCCACAACTACTGAACTCCACACACCTAGAGCCCATGCTCCACAACGAAGAGTAGCCCCCGCTCACCACAGCTAGAGAAAGCCCGCGCGCCGCAACGAAGACCCAACACAGCCATAAATAAATTAATTTTACAAAAAAGAAAGTTTATTTAATAAAATCTATTATAATTTATGCATATCTTCCAATATTTTAAGTTGAAATTGAAACTCCATGTATATTTCTAGTTTAAATTAACACAGGTAGCTCAAAATCATGTTTTGAGTACGTTAAAAACCTCTAAATTACCCCTAGGGTCTCTGACATCAAAAGTAACATTTCTTTCCATCTGTATTTTAAGACATCCTACAGATTGAATCTATTGTAATTATTTGCCTCTGTTTCTCAGTCAAACATGAGCACAATCAATGAATTTGGCTTAATCTATGGATTAAGTTCTTTTGTTTTGTTTTCCTACCTATACGTTCCTCTCTTCCAATTTTTAATTCCTTTCCTTAAGAATAGGCTTCAAGTTTCATGTTCTCCAAGAAAATTTACCAACCTCTTACCGCACAAAGATATATTATGTCACATAGTTGTGTTCAGTATACATGATTTTATATCTTTTTTTCATTTATTATTTTATCTGTGATTCTGTGGGTTATTATGTCTTTTATATTTCTTAATTTACAAGCACAGTTGAGAGCACACAGTAGTTGCCTAGATGCTTGCTTCTTCATTGTTTTGAATATCTCATTGAAAATTTAATAATTATTGCTTAAATATTGATAACCAGTTTACTGCTTTGTTTTGACATTGAGAATAGAATATTGTTCATGAATTATTAAACTCAAATGTAAAAAGAGGAAATTGGGAACAATAAATTTATTTACATTGGTTAGAGAGTATAGAAGTTAATTATCGAAAGAGAAAATCAGTGTCCACACCTTTTGAAAGGCATACTTGGGTGTTAAGCGATCTCATTGAAAGCCCCAAATATGAAATCTATTCATAATTTTGATAGCAAAAGCTTTTAGTTTGTTAAGTGATCCTGTGAAATTTTTAGTGGAAAATAATCAACATTTGTAGTTTTTTTTATAAATTTATTTATTATTTATTTATATTTTTGGCTGTGTTGGGTCTTTGTGTGGTGCACGGGCTTCTCATTGTTGCGGCTCCCCCTGCTGCGGAGCACAGGCTCTAGGCACACGGGCTTCAGTACCTGTGGCATGCGGGCCCAGTAGTTGTGGTGCACGGGCTCAGTTGCTCCACGACACGTGGGATCTTCCCGGGCCAGGGCTCAAACCCGTGCCCCCTGCATCGGCCAGGCAGACTCTCAACCACTGCGCCACCAGGGAAGTTCAACATTTGTAGTTTTAATAAGTCAATTGACAATATCAATTAGTTTAAATCTTTAGTCGCTCTGGGTTCCTGCAATGAAAATAACAAAAGGGAAACCTAATTTTAAAATTCAAGTATATTTTACATATGGCGTGGCACATACTTCTCAACCTGGAAGGGAAACACGCATCATTTGTTAAACAGTATATGCTAGGCACTGTGATGATATTTTATGTGGATTAAGTGACACCTCTCAATGAACATATGAGACAATTATGAATTCTTAACTCTCTAACATATGATAAATATTATTATTAGCACTTTAAAAATGGGCATATTGATGTTCTGAAGTCCAATTATTCCTAGGGCCTCACAGTTAGTGAGGTGTGAATGAGGACCATGTGACTCAGAGTTTGTTTTACTCCTAAAATCCCTGTCTCCTTGGTTAACAAATTTTAACAGGTCCAGGAATGCTATATTTCTGACCACCTTGCTCTTCCGTGTACTATTACATTCTTGCAAAGTTTGAAATAAAAAGCATGAATGCACTAGAATTATAACTGCTTTAGTCTCAGTTTCCTAAGATTTGTATAGTTACATCTGACTTTACGCAGACATCAGAACCAAAATTAAATGGTGCAGGCAGAGTGTTCTAAAGACTTTAAACTGACATAGCAATATAAGTTGTTTTTTATTCAAAAAGGATCCAAAATTTTCTATCTTATTACAACTAAATTAGTCACATCAAAAACAATAGGTGATTAACTTTCTCTGTGGATGTGTTTCATTTCTCTAACCAGATAGTAACTTTTCATAGCTTTCTTTGACATATAAAATTGTCAGGTAAAGTTGTCAGTTAGCAAAGGGAAGACATCAGCCCTTATAAAACAGCAGTAAGTAAATACTGTAATCATCATCATTAACATTTTTTTACTTAAAAAAAAATTGGTATATAATCACACGCAGTGGTCTGTTTCACCTCAGCAGAATGGACTAAAATATGATGCACGTAGGTATTCACATAATTTGGGAGAAAATATTTAAAAGGTAAGAGAATAAAATTATTGGATAGCCATTTCATACAAAATGGAAAAATAAGTCATTTTTGTTGTGGTAATCAATTTTAAAATAATAAAATGCTTATTCTTTATCATAAAAGGTAAAAAGTTCTTACAGAAAATTAATTCTTTCTGCAAGTTTTAAAAATTATATATATCATAAAAAAGCATTGAGTTGCAGCCCAGTTTGCATATAACTCAGTGACAGAAGAGATTTACACTACTTAAAGACTATTAATCATAGTTAAGCACATTCATCTTACTTCTTTCCAGCTAACCAGCATAATGATCAGGATTATTATTTCTAATTAGAGGAAGTAATAGATCATGTATAACCTTAGGATGAGTCTCATTAATTAACCCCAGTCCTAGGGGACTTCAAATAGAGGTGGTTAGGTACTCCGTCTTTGTCATCACTCATACCATAGGTTTACACTTAATACATATGATCAAATGTCATTGAAACTACAATTCCTTAACGTGCAATAGATGTGAAAATACAGATGATTATCCACATGTGAACAAATAAGTAAAAAAACAGAACTGTTGTTTAAACTGTATTAAGCCGACGTTACTGTGTCCCTAATTATTCTTTGAAAACAGTTTCCAAGCATAAGTATCACTTGCAAACCAAAAAGTCTAGTTTGTAATACTCTTAGCAAAAGATAAAAAGGGGAACTTTTATACTGAAAGATCTAAAATAGAACTAGTGTTTTCCCCACCACAACTGCTTTTCTCTATCCCTACTGTCTTTATTATTTGTAATATCTCATCCTTATAGTTCCCAATACTGTAAACATACATATATGTACTATACAGAAATGTATAGAGTGTGTATAAAATTAACTCCTTTTCTTTGATGATATGTGTGTGTATGCCCACTTGGAGTCCTCAGGCCTGTTGATTCTTATAATCAGCTCTTCACTGTCATTTTAACTCCCTCTCTAAGTCCAGAATTACTATTCTACACTTTGAGTATACAACAACCTTTAAAATGAGTCCATGTCTCCATCCATATAATGTGCTAGGTTATAAATGGAATGAAAAAAATGGAACTGAATAAGATAAGCTGTGTCAGGGCTGAGAGTTGGAGTTGTCTATAATTTTAAGTCAGATAGTGGGATTAGGCCTCATTAAGAAGTGAAGAGTAGGGACATCTCCAAGAACTTTGGCCCATGAAACTGAAATGATAAAGTTGCCATTGACTGAGATGGAAAAGGATCTGGATGAATAAAGTTTGGAATGAAATTTCTGATGCTGTTAGATACCCAAATGGAAATGTCGAGCAGGCAGACAGATATGTGAATCTAGAATTCAGGGGTGAGGACGGATATGAATTTGGGAGTGAAAGGCGTATTGATGGCACTAAGGGAGAGCATATCTGTAGAAAGGAATGGTTGAACTGGGATCCCAAACCAGTCTGACCCTAAAGTCCTATTCTTCAGTGTTTATATGATTGAAACTGCCCCTTTATGTGAGTAAATACAATCTCACGTGATTAGCTCTATTCTTTATAGAGGAGAATCCATTCTGTTTGCTCTTGCAGTGTCCTTCACACCTAATTTATAACCATTCTGCAAGATTTCAAGTACCACACATGCTGTAAAATATTCCTGAACACTTTCTCCCACCGTCAGTATTTTCTTTGTTATACTGTATTACCCTATCCTGATGTGTTTTTTTGGTTTGTTTTTTTTGCGGTACGCAGGCCTCTCACTGTTGTGGCCTCTCCCATTGCGGAACACAGGCTCTGGACGCACAGGTTCAGCGGCCATGGCTCACTGGCCTAGCCGCTCCGTGGCATGTGGGATCTTCCCGGACCGGGGCACGAACCCGTGTCCCCTGCATTGGCAGGCGGACTCTCAACCACTGCGCCACCAGGGAATCCCCCCGATGTTTTTTTAAAAAACTGTTTTGAGAAGCCCAGGACTCTGTAGAGATGCCTCAAGCACAAGAGTGGGGTGATGGGAAGCTGAGAACAGGTTCAGGGTTCTTTCACACTTCAGACATAGTAATTTGCTTTTCATCTGTTTTATATACTGTTCCACTTGAAATTACTTCAAGTGCTATAAAAATATTTACTTCCAAGATCAAATAGTTTTAGGCTAACAGAATTTTTAAAAGACTTGTATTTTTGTCTAACTGCTTCCCATCCCACTAAAGTCTATAACAAAATGCATATGACATTTTAGGATTGCAGTACATCACTTTCCAAAATAAATGAGTTTTATATCTTATTTCAGAATTATTGTATGAAAGTAAAAAACCAAAATTTGTCCTGTTAAAGACTATATTAGATACAGTTCAAAAGAGAATTAGTGAACTTGAATATAAAATTGATACATTAGTGCTATCTAATCCTTAGATCCCATTCAAGTTTCAACAATTGTCTCAATAATGGCTTTTATAACAAAAGCAGCTAGTCCAGAATCGTGTTAAGTTCTCTATTTTGGTGGTCGTGCTATGTTTACATAAGAGAATGTCCTCATATGTGGGCAATCCTAAAACTCAGGGTTCTTTTACTAAGGATGAAGAGGAATACGAGAATTAAGTGACAAATTGCAGTCTCTGTCACTAAGATGCTGCTTCTTATTTCAGGACTATTAGTGAACACAGAAGTTGTTTATTTTTAACTTGTAGATTTGAAAATGGCCATGCAGTACTGTAGGTCTTTGACTCTCAAATCTAAAAAACGCTGCCTTTGGTCTCCTGGCACCTAAATTTACTCTGCTACATTGACCTTCTTTTTATAGTACCAAAGTTTAGCAGAATTTAAAAGCTTTTTGAATGAGCATTGAAAAAGATGCCGATTTGCCTGAAACCTTGACATTTCTTGTATAAATACCACCATTAAATGATCCCCTAAAACCAGAGTTTTAGTGGGTTTGATATTGAATCGCATACTACTCCTTAAATGGAGATTACATTAGGTCAGGTGTTTTAATCTGTTAGAATCATTGTCAAAGGGGTATTCCATTGTCCCTGATAACTTACAAATAAATATCTAAAGTTTCCAATTTTTAATTTTTATACAGTCTTATTTTACAAGCATAATTTATGTTAAGGGGATATGTGAGGAAAAGTTGGCTAATTTGATTTTATTATTTCCTGTACTTCCGTTTTGGGTTCTTGACTTTTATCACTTGTAGAGTATCATCGTTATCCTAAATTCTTTATCTAGATTCTATCCTATTTTTCTAATCCATTTGATCTAATTATCCACCTACTCACCCCTATAGGTTTTTATATTTTTATATTTTCAGATCCTCTACAGACTATAATATAGTTTAGTGGGATCTTTATTTGTTTGTAATAGTGTTTCCTCAGAACACAATTTTCTGTAGCGTGGTGCTGTCCTTTATTTGATAAGTCATAATTATGCCTTTAAACACTTCAATTAATAAATATTTCTGAAAGTTATTCCAAAATATATTTTCAAATGAATATGGAAAGTTGCCCAAATGAACTTAATGTAATCTCATGTAATGGTAAGCTGAATATTGAATTTTGGGACGATCATCCTAATTAGTATTTGGATTCAGATGTTATGTTTTGCTAAAATATTTTATTTACCTTGAGAATCTCCCCTCTCTTTAAAAATAAGGAATAACAATTCAAATTAAACGCAAAAATCAACTAAAATCCACATTTGTTAGTCTGACTTTTTGCATGTGAAAACTTTAGGAGTCTATCTGATTTTGTAATAGAATGAGAAGTAAAGGAAACTGAATACTAGTAGCCAGAGGTGTGTTTTGGTGTTTCTTTTAATGGGGGGAGGGGGAAGGCACATTGCAAGTTTATAGCACAGTGTCTTAAGCTAGTAGGTACTTTCTGTCCAGTAGCTGATTGAGCACATGGAGTTCAAGGGTGAAGAGCTGAGGAGTTACTACAGATCCAGCTTGTCCATCTCATCTCCCAACTGAATGAGAGACAAATCAGGAACAAAACCCATGTGTCCTCTTTACAAGAGGAAGTAAAACAGAGTCAGAAAGAATAGATTGTAATGGGAACAAGTTGGGTAAGAGTATAAGAATTGAGAATATTTTACTCAACCTTCTCATATAGTGTGAAGATTTCAACAATTTCCTAGTGCCTATACTCATTAGAAAAATGGCATTTCACAAGAATTGGAGGAAAATATGTTGGTAGGGTATTTTAACTTATATTGTTTAAACAAAAGGAAGAACCTGATGTGGTAAAATGGTTGTTTTTAGTCTTCTCATTAAATATTTCAGGTACTTTCTAAGGGAAAAATACTAGAGCAATGAAGGACACTTTGACTCTACTTTCAAAAAGTAAATTGATCTAAAACTTTTCAACTTAATATTTAGAGGACTGCATTGGTTGCATATTTTTGTTATTAAAATATTGTTTTATCAAACTATGTTTAGATGGGAGTTACATAGGTATACACTGAATAGGAATACTCTTATTTAAAACAGCTTACTTCTTAACATTGAATTCAAGTAAAATACAAGTGTTCTCCTTTGCCACTCTATCAAAAACAGTTTCTGCCCCCAACGGATGAAGTGCTAGCACCTTACCTGCTTTATTTCTGGTGATACTTTTCACTACAAAATGTATATTTATTTGTTTGTTTCTCTTTTTTAAAACTATTTATTTATTTATTTATTTTGGCTGCGTCGGGTTTTAGTTGCAGCATGTGGGATCTTTGCTGTGGCACGTGGGGTCTTTCCCTGCAGCACGGGCTTCTCTCTAGTTGTGGCGCGTGGGCTTCCCCGCAGCGTGTGGGATCATAGTTCCCTGACCAGGGATTGAACCTGTGTGCCCTGCATTGGAAGGTGGATTCTTAACCACTGGACTACTAGGAAAGTCCCTATTTGTTTGTTTCTTGTCTGTTTCTCCACCAGAATATAAGCTCCACTAAGACAGGTACTTTTTTTGGTTAAAAGGAGAATGTATAGTGATGAAAGCAGTGCATGGCATATAGGGACACAGTCAATTTAATGGATTCCTGTTTAGCAAATAGACTGGATTAACTGGCATCTCTTCTCAAGCAGGAAAAGAAAGCATGGAGGAAACATCGTATAGATGGGGACTCTGACTGAAAGTGGCCTCAAACCATCTTATTTAGATTCTAGTTCACAAGTGGTTGGGAAGACGGATTCCAAATGTGCTATAAAGCTCTAAAGTAGGGATTGTCTATAAGAGTAGGGCTCACTTATACTTTGATCCCTTTCTTTTCTAATCTTTTTTACCACCATAATCCGCTCTATTCTGGATGGTTTACTCACGATCCCACGAATTGTACCTATTGTTTTCATCTCCTAGCTATTGAGAGGTTATTCCCTTTTCATAGCTGCCTTCCCCTCTGCCCTATTCCTAGCTAGAAAAATCACCTCTTAGTGGAGTGGGTATTTATTTTGATATATATGGAGGCAAAGCACAGGATTTAATTATGTTGCTAATTAGATCTATCTGTTATCTATCTATCCTCTATCCACATTACAGAACAAAAGAACCATATTCTTGAATTTGCTAATTGGCATTTCACGACTTAGAAATAACGGGGGGGTTCTCTTTATATATAATATAAATAATTTGTCCACATATTCAACTTTTCTTCTAGATCACTCCTGTTCCTGGTACTCATCCACTTTTAGTTTTTGTGAACCCCAAAAGTGGTGGGAAGCAAGGAGAACGGTATGTTTTTAAAAATCACATTTATTTACTATGTTATATATCTGTAAAAAGATAAACTAAATTTATAGTATAAAAACATTTAAAAATATTATACCTCATGGTTCACTAATTTTAATGTGAAATAAGTGTTGCTATCATCTCTATATAACAATGTATATTGGTATGATCTCTCCTTGTTTTTACAGTTGAAATTTTAATATAATAATGGCCTTTTGTAGATATTTTTATTATCATATCTCAGGTGTCTGAATTCTCTCTACCCTGCCTATCACCCCTAGCCATTAACAAGGAGCATTGCATACAACATGACTCCATAAATACTGTTGAATGAAAATTGGTTCTCTAAATGATCAACAAGGTGACTTCAGGTAAATGATTGCCCAGTAGTTAGAAACAGAATTTATATCCAGCTTCTAGACAAAATATATTATAATGATTTTCTGCATGTCCATTTGGAGAACATGATGCCATATATCTTGGAGAAGCACAGTATATTTAATCAGAATAACAATGAGCTGCATTACCAGGTATCTCAGTATTCATGTGGACAACAAAAAATTTTCCTTTTTGTAAAATTAATGATTAAATCATAATATTTAATAAAAATCTGAAAATCACCACATTGAAGAGTAAATCTTATGTCCTTCTAAGAAGGAGTGTCAGAAACAGAAATGCAGTTGTACCTTTCTTAATAATTTCTAGAACTCTTTACTAATTCCAGCCAAAAAATGAGCAATCAGATAAAAGCACTCACACAGACGCTATGATAATAAAATAGAAATTTACATTGCGGTTTCACCAAATAATGAAATTGAAATGTTTCCATGAATAAAGGAATTTTGAAAAGTAATTTCCTTTCTTACCATTTAACTTTCCAGCTTCATTTCAATTAAATGAAGAATGGTCATTTTCTATTCAACAAAATATTATTTCTGCTTAAAAAGTTTTCCCTTTTATCACTGTATAGTTATACTTTTAACTCTGCTAAACAAGACAAGTTATTTTAAATAACTAGTGACTTAATAATATAAAATATTTACAATGCTTTATTAAAGAGAATAGTTGCCTCACTTTTAGGTATATAAATGAATAATGATGCTAAAATTATTTTCTCCTTTCCTACTCACAGTTTATTAGTTGTATATATTATGATATCTTGAAAAAGAAGTAAACGCTTCACAAAGCATTAGATGAGACTTAAATTCATGTTGGAAATTAGAAACAAATGAAGTATCAAGTGAAAAAATATATATTTCGAATGGAAACATTCCCCTCAAATTAAGATAACATTAATAATGTAGAATGACCCTTAATTGAATATCTGCCTCCCTCTTCTCCCAGTACATAAAAATAATTTTCTTTAAATTAAAAAATATATATCTACAGATAGATACACTGAAGTCATCAGTAAATTAAATTTAATGGGGGAGAGGGAGGATATTTGCTCCTATATGCACACCCACTTATGCTTTGTCCTTTATACACCTACAGGGATCATTCAAAGTCAAAAGAATTATAGATATGTTTAAAGGAGATCTATTATTAATGCAGTCATAAATTCTCCTGAATGCATAAGAAGCATCTTTCACAAATAACGGAATTCTATTCAGGGTTTTCCTTTCAAAATATGTAGGTTTTCTTCTTCGATGTATTACATAAGCAGAAAAAGGTAACAATTATATATTCACACATAGTTTCCCATACCAGTCAACAGGTGTGAAAATGTTCACACATCATTCAGACAGCAACACTTGAGGGAATCCAGTCTCTACTAGGAACTGGGGATGAGACAGAAGACACGGTCATACAGGGAGGCAGACACGTAAACAGATTTACTACAGTAACCCCAAGGCAAAAGCTAAGCTAGGAATGTTTAAAATAAAAGTGCTATGGAAGTTCAGAGGAAGAAATGATTGTCTCTGAAGACTCAGAAGTCTAGCTTTTGAGTTGGTTCTGATATAAGTAGATGTTTGCCAGGTGAAGGAAGAAAAAAGACAGATGTGCGGAAAGAGGTGTGGTGTTTTGGTACGGAACCAAGAGATATTCAGCAAGGTTGAAGTTTAAGAGGAAGGAGGAGAAAGACGAGACATAAACTATTTTAAATATAATAAAATATTTAATAAGTAACTTGCGGGCTTCCCTGGTGGCGCAGTGGTTGAGAGTCCGCCTGCCAATGCAGGGGACACGGGTTCGTGCCCCTGTCCGGGAAGATCTCACATGCTGCAGAGCAGCCGGGCCCGTGAGCCACGGCCGCTGAGCCTGCGCGTCCGGAGCCTGTGCTCCACAACGGGAGAGGCCACAACAGTGAGAGGCCCACATACTGCAAAAAAAAAAAAAAAGTAACTTGCCACTGACAGGAACTTTTCATCATGGAAACAACATGACTGTACTTAAATAGAAGTACAGAAGAAGGCTGAATAGGCAAGACTTTTACAAAGCTGGTGAGAGAACTTGTAAGGCAGTGAGAGTAACCAGGTATGATAGACATTACTCAGTTAGAAGGTGCAGGATTGTCCTTGATTTTGGGTGCTGGGGATAAGGAGGTACTGAGAATGACTCGAAGATCATTCTTGAGATGCTAGGTGATATCATTATTCAAGATCTAGAATGTGAGGGTATTGCATAAGGACGTGGGAGGAGATAAGTAGATATTTGGAGAGTTTCAGTACACATAATATGAATATGTTAAGATATATAGTAATATTTTCACATGTATATATAAAAACATTTTAAAAACCAAGTATATTCCTTCACTTTTAATATTTTGTCTCAGAATTCTGATATGGGATGTGTGTGTACTTAGAAACATTTCTGTTGCATTTGTTATGCAAAGATTGAGTTCTTTCAGAAAAAAATGAATTATCTAATACGTGCCTGTAGAAATCGTTTAGCAGTTTTGTGATCTAGCTCATCAAGATGATTGTTCATGTGAAATAATTAAGCAGCTAAAGTCACAGTCTTTACTTTCATGCATACAGTGTCCAATCCCATTTTACATATGGGATAAGTAACTTTCATCTCTGTTAGATTGGCCCAATAATCTGTAAATTTCCCAAGGATCTATTAAGAGAAGATATTTAACTAATTGTATACTGATATTTTAAAATATTAATTTGAACTCTTATTAGCTAAATAACATTCAAAAGCAGGATAAAGAGTATTCTAAATGCATGTGCATATTTAGGATAAAAATATCACTAAATTTTATTTTTTCCTTCCATATTTTCATCTTTATAGAATTTACAGAAAATTCCAATATCTGCTAAATCCTCGTCAGGTTTACAGTCTTGCTGGAAATGGACCAATGCCAGGGTAAGCCTGTATATATTATTACCATTAATTCATTTAACACTAATTAATTAAATAAGCAGCCAGACAAACCTAGAAGTAATTTTATTCAAATACAGCAGCCAGATTAGTATACAAAACAGCGTTGAATATCAACTACATAAGAGAAACTAACGCAGGTGCTGTTTTTCAAAACGACCTGTTTCAATAAGATTTTCCTCCTTTCTAAATATTGTGAAGTAATTCTCATACTGCTAGTAGTAATATTAATAAGAATAATCACACCACAGGCTTACACATACATTAGCTGGGTCCTTAAATTACTAAACCATCTATGTGTTAGGAGAACTGCTCTCCTTCCCTTTATTAAATATAGGACATAGATCTACTACAGAATAAAAAAAACTTTTTTTTAATTCTTCTCGTTAACAAAGAATGGAAATCATAACATGATTTTTTCACTTACTACTTACAAACTCTAATACATATCACTCTTTTATAAGATACTTTATTAATAGGCAAGGTATAGTGTAATACAATTATTTTTCAACAGATACCATATACTTTTGATATCACAAGTATGCACTGAAATAATTCATCATTAACTTGGCCTAGTTAACTAATTAATGTCATTTTCTTCCACTGATCTGATTTCTCTCTATCAACATGATAGTAAACATTAGACCAGATGAAGTAGACAAAAGCTCTATAAATAAACTTCTTTAAAAAAAACAAAATCGGTATGATTAAAATAAGTCTTCCATTGCCTGCTACCTGTTGTCCAGGGCTAGTTTCCAAATGCTGAGCCATGATGTGTGGAACTCCTTGCTGTAGAAGGCAGGCTCACCACAGGAATTTAGTTCAGAACACTGCTTTTGTCAAACTCCAGACTCCACCAGGTAGAGGATCAGGGTCAGATTATTGGCTAGGTGAGACACATGCTGGACGTTCCAGTCTAGTTAAAGACAAGGAAAAGTAAAGTCTTGATATTAACACAGAAGCTCAGTCAGGATGCCTCTTTTTCTTGTTCTTTAGTATTCTCTGAACTTCAGAGAAGTAGCTCTTCATCTGCAGGATTAAGGAATTTTGCATTAAGAAGTTTAGCTACTCCAAGACCTCTGTAGGTCCACCAGACCAAGTAAATCCAGGATTTGCTTGTATTTTACAGTTAAACTAAATACGTAACGAATCTGCTAATTATAAACTTTATCATTTAACCACCCTGTGTCGTCATGGTCTTTTCCGTGAAATGAAGGAATAGTACCTGCCTCATTGGCTAGTTATAAAATTAAGTTGGGTGTTACCCATGAAGCATATAAAAATGTGCTTACCACATAATATGTCCTCGATGACTGTTATTTGTTATCAATATCATTTATTAATTATTAATCAATAATATAATCACTTTGTAGCTCTATGTAAATTTATTGCAATAACCTTGATTTTAGCCTTGTTTTCTCATTTCATTTCATTTTTTTTCTACTCCACTTTAAATATCTATTACATGTTTCCTTTTACTCTTTAACTGTTAGCCATCCTATTATCTTCTCTAGTTTAATATACTGACAAATAAAAGTAATAAGTGTACTTGTACAATTCCACGCTACAATGAATATTATTTAGAAATTAAGTTAAGGGCCCCCCTTTAAGCACTACCACCTCTCAAGGATATTATTGTGAATTGTTTGTGCATATCCTCCAAGAACTTCTATAAATATAAAAACTACTCTATGTATAGAATGTATTCATATATATACAATGTATTCGTATATAGACACACACATATATGTGTTGCATAGATAAATGGATTTTTAAATATAACTTAGACTGTAGTTTTTTTATTGCTCTGCAACTTGCTTCCTTTTACTCAAACGCATATGGTGGATATTGTTTGAGTTCAGTAGATATTGATCAGTTTAAATGTTTTTAAGAACTGCACAGTATTCCATAGTTTTGTTAACTATTCTGTTATTGGGAAATATTTATATTGCCTGCACTTTTAAATAATTGGCATAATTTAAGTTAATGTCTATCAATTTATCTGTTTTTAGAAGCATATTCAAATATTTTCAGTTTTACTTCTCAGGTTCTGCCAAATTACTATACAAAAAGTTTATATCAAATTATAATCCCAGCAGCAATATATAATGTCTTATTTCCCACGCCCTACTTTAAATGGGCTATCTTCAGTAATTTTTATTATTGTTAAATATACTAGGTGAAAATATATCCTTATCATTTTTATTTGCATGGCTAATCAATTATAAAGTTGAATATGGCATTAGTTAGATTGACTTTTCTATAAACAACAGATATATAATCTGGCTTATGATCCAAAATAGAGTTTACTGGAAAATTATGAAGTAGCTCATATAATTAATGGAAAAATGAAGAACTGTGTTTCAGAAAGGATAGGAATCAGGACAATTTGAGGAAATTATGACTAAAAAGACAGAGTCCGTAGGAGTCACTGCTAAGAGAAATTGATTCCAATTGTTTCTGGTATTCTTGCTTTTATATTCAAAATTTATATCCCCACGAGAAGCATATTTATTAGCCTCTCTTGTTTCCCATGCCACAGCCTGGGCTACTTTGGGATGGAGCATCTTGACTAACAGTCCTGTCAAGACTATTATCTAAATTGTTTGTCTCCTCAAAGCCAAATGAGGATGCTATACAACCTGAGGATGAAAGATGAATTCTCGGTGGGAATAAACAATAGGTGTTCACCACGGTCCAACCATTGAGTTATCCAATATCTCTTCTTTTCTGAACATAAAAGTTGAAAAAAATATACCATTCAACATATTGCTACTGCTAAATATGTAGTCAAAAATACACATCCTCCTAAAATGTAGACGACCCCAAGTCTCGTATTGTTACTATATCCAGCTTCAAGTCCTGGTTCTCTAAAACATCTCTGGGGATGACTACTTTCTCCTTTCCCTTCATCCATTTGGTCTCAATATACAGAAATGTAATGAGAAAATTACATATTTAACTCCAAATATGAATTTCATTAAATGATATTCTTAATAATACAAAGAATAAAACACATGTAAAGTCTATAGTCCTGGTTTTACTACTGATTGAAAACTGTAGCTGAAACATAAAACATTTCTCAGCTTCTTGGAAATGTTTCCCCAGTGTAGTGACTCAAATATTTTTACCTGATAGGTCTGAGATTTTGGTAGTACTGCTTGTATAGGGCTGAATTTGTTTCTCGTGTGGCTTGAATGACAGGCATGGTAGTACCTGACGGTATTAGTACTGTTTATCAAATATTTCCAGGTCTTCTGCCAGGCACTTGGTCTTGATTTCAGTCCTTTCACCTTAGGCATTAAGAGTGGCTATATGGCTTTCTCTTACAATAAACTGTGAGCAGAAAGTAAATTTTCCACTCTTTCTTTTCCTCTACCACAGTGACCAGCAGTATTCAATATTGGCCTGTTGGTTAGCTTGGATGCCAGAGTGAAAACCATGAGAGAGAGCCCCTACCCCCAGCCCCGCTTACCCCACATCCCTGTAGAATGGATGATAAAGAAGCCTCTGTGAGATTATGCCATGAAGATTTTGGGTTGTTTGTGACTGTATGTAACCTAGCCCTTACAACTAAACCAATGATCGGAGTAGAGGTCCTATTAGTAATCCCTTTTCCCATTATATAGCAGCAAACCTAATTTCTCCTTGGGAATCAGAGTCAGTTATACCAGTTAACACCCTATCTGTCTTTTTGCCTGTTAGTCTAGTGGTACGAGGAGCCTCAAAATGCCCAAGTGTTAGCTTCAATTCAATGAAAATTTTACTGTCTCATATGCTACCATTCCTCTTTGGTGTTAAAACATCTCAACCATAAGAGTTCAAAACCAAGGGAATGTGAAGCAAAATATTTGAAAGTGAATGTATTAGTCAGTGCTCTTTAGTAAAACAGACCAATAGTACATATGTATAGAGAGAAATTTATTATAAGGAATTGGCTCACATGCTAATTGAGGTTGACAAATCCAAATCTGTAATTTGATCTTCCAGTTTGAGTCCAAAGGCTGGCAAGCTGCTGTAGAACTTGGAAGAATCAACATCCCAGTTCAAAGGTGATCAGGCTGGAGAATTTTCTCTTTCTTGGGTTAGGGTCTGCCTTTTGTTCTATCAGGCCTTCAGCTGATTAGATGGGGGTCACCCATTAGTGAGGGCAGTCTGCTTTATGAAGTCTACTGATTTAAATGTTAAATCTCATCTAAAAATACCCTCGCAGAAGCACTCAAAATAATGCTTGATCAACTTTCTGGGCATCCGTGGCCCAGCCAATTTGGCACATAAGTTTAAGATTCACAGTGAGGATTAAGTGTAATTGTAAGTTTCCTCACCAAGCTTTACATTTAGGTTCCAGAACCGTGTTTTCTGAATTGGGTAAAGCAGCATCGTGTAGTTCAGAGCACATGATATAGCTGTTTGATCATACACCATTTAAGTACCCCCGCTGATTCAGAGTCTTTAGTAGGTTATTTCAGTGTTCTATGGACAACTGTTTCTCCCTGATAAAACATATAAGAAGGCCTTTATGTCACAGGGGCATCAGTCCACTGTCTTTCTTCCTTCTCTGTGAATGGTATTCCTTGAAAGGAGACAGCAATATGTGAGACACTGTGATAGTGGTTAAGGCATTCAGTAAGTCATTTGCTATGACCATTGACACAGGCATAATGGGAAAGAAAAGTAAATCCAATTGCTAGAACAAATGTCTAGTTAGTGAGGACAAATGGCTGCAGTTGCATTATGGAAAGGGTCCAGGGATTTTAGGCTACCCTTAAGTAGCTGGCTTAGGTTCCCTTGAGGTATAGCAACATATTGGAATTCACTAATTGGTTCATTTGATGACAGTTGAGTACTCCAGAGTCAGTACCTACTCTTCTTGTTGAAGATAAATTCATGTTGTTTATCCCTTCCAAAGCTTCCAGCCCTACCAACATGAACGTGAGTGTTTTGAACACTCACTGGGAGTGACTAAGAAAACTTGCTAACTGGCATTCCTTTGGAGCAATTATACTCCCAATTATGGATCCATTCTGAGAAATTCACTCATATAAATTTTGCTTCCATCACTAATTCTCCATTCTTATCCTTTCCGAGTCCTTAATAGTGTAAGAAATATTTGTTAGTCAGTACTATTGAATTGGTATGTTTCCTAAACTCTAAACATCTCTCTGTCCAGAAAAGGTAAACAGGACATTTTATTGTTTGAGATACTGCCCAGAGGTCAATTGGCATTCTTTTCTGTCCTCAAATTATTCCCAGTTTATTTGTACTGCCATAGCAGCCTACCACCAGCTACTTATGATATATCATGGAGAGGCACTGGTAAATCTGTTTTTTTATCCTTAAACTGTGAGAATGGAGAACTCCCTATGAGGGCATAGGTATGGGTTGAAGGAGGTGTTGGGAGTATAGCCAGATTCAGAATATCTGAGTGGTGGGCCTAGGCACTTCAATTTCTTAAAAGCTCCCCAGCTGATTATGTGGAGACAGCATGGAAAACCACTGATTTAGTAGATTAATTACTATATAATAGGTATTATAGGCCATATTGATATGCTACAATTAGAGTAACTTCCCCATTAAATTTATAATAATTACTTTAAATTCTTAGACAAGCATTAGTTTTTTGCACCAGCAACCTATCGTGATCTTTGTGTTTCACATTTTTCAAATTTAGAAAAGAAGTGTCTCATAGGCCTAGGTTTAGCCATGTGCCTACCGCATTGTTTGGGTCAATGCAGTTGGTTTCCTTGTTTGATAGACGTACCAAAACTGTATTCAACAACATGTTTCCCCACAGTCAAATAAGGCAAAACCAACAGATGCTCCAAACAAGCATTTTGTCTTATATATACTAAACTTTTGATTTCTTATGTAAAGCGTATGCTCTTTTTTCTTTTTTGTAACATCTTTATTGGAGTATAATTGCTTTACAATGGTGTGTTAGTTTCTGCTTTATAACAAAGTGAATCAGCTATATATATACATATATCCCCATATCTCTTCCCTCTTGCATCTCCCTCCCTTCCACCCTCCCTATCCCACCCCTCTAGGTGGTCACAAAGCACCGAGCTGATCTCCCTGTGCTATGCGGCTGCTTCCCACTAGCTATCAGTTTTACACGTGTGCTCTTTTATTTGCCTATTTTCCTTTTGATTTGTCTTTTTTGTGTTCATTTTTAAATCTTATTGTATAACTATTATCATCATTTTATATATGTTGCAAGTGTTTTCTTCTCATTTGTTCTGTGTGCTTTCAGTTTATATATTTTGTTCTTTTTCTTGTCCATATAAATATATAAAATTTTCATTGCTAATTCCACACTGAATGATTTCTCAACTTTATATTTTAGAAAAACCTTTTCTCAAGCCAAAATTACTGAAATATTTTTGTATCTTTTATTAATTTTTCATTTTGTTTTCAATTTCTAACCTTTAATCTTTAAAGATTACATTTTTCTTAGAGATGCGTTGACAGACTAGGATGTGGTAGGCATGGAACATTTTTTTCCTTCAGATTGAAATCTAGGTGTTCCAACGAAAGCTGTTCATTTGTCCACTGTTTCACCACTGATTTGACATACTTTATATATGGTGAAATAATATATATGTTAGACTGTTGCTGCCCTTTCCTTTGCTTCATGGATCTATTTGTTGAGTCTCACTGGAGACTGTTTTATATAATGTAACTCCCTAATTATTCTCTCAAAATTTAATGATATTTACTCTCTTCAATGTGTTGTTATTGTCTCGAGTTTTTAAAGTATGAGTTTGAATGCAAGTATTCAACTTCTACTTTTATCTCGATAACTATGAGAATGCCCTGTTTTATATCTGATGCCAGTGCCCAGGCTGCATGCCCAGTGGTAGACGTGCACTTCTGTTAGAGAGCTGTTCCTCAGTTGTTATCCAGGAGGCAAACCCCCCAGGTAGCTCCCCTGAAATGGGACCCTGGCCAGGCTATGCTGTAATCCTTCACTTAATCCCATAGCTGACCTCACATGTCGTAACTCTTCCCACCCCTGTTTCTGGCTGTGCCATCCCTGATTCTGGGTCAGCCATGGGGGCAGAGGGTGCCTTTTGCAGCAGTTCCCTTTCAATGTATTGCTTTCTAAGTTGTTCTATTCTGTAAGGTCTCTTTACTACTCTAATTTGTGATTTAATTTCATTTCTATTCCTGGTTTATTACTTTTCCAATGGTACTGTAGATACACTTTTTTAAAAAAATTTATCTGCTACCCTGAGCCTGCAGTTATTCATTCTTTTAATTTCCTTTTTTTCCCCATTGTTCCTCTTCACCATACCAAATTTTTAGATCTTTTTGTATGCCTCTCTTCTCTCGTCCTATCTTCATTCTTCTTTCCTGACATTTTGTTTAGATGCTTTTCTTGATGTATCGAAACTCTGCTAATCCCTAGTGTAAATTATCTAGTAAATACCAAAACTCTCTGGTCACTTCCCTTTTTATCTTTGTTTTCAAGATAGAAATACACGTTTATTTGTTTGTCTTTACTGTATCTCTTTACATAAATTCTCTCACTCTGATAATGACTACTTAAAGATATCTGAAACTAGAGTCTGTATCATGTAAGTTGTTTCTTCTTGATGAAGCATATTATGATATAATTGAATGAATGGTTTTGAGGTATAAATTAGTTGCAAAAATGAAATATAAAACATATCGCTCATTGGTCTTCACAGAACGAGATTTTTTTCCTTCACAACATTAAAATAAATATGCACATCTCTAGCTGTTATACCAACTGCATATGCTAATGTGACTTATGAAAAGTTAATATCAAGTTTTTTGTATACTCGTGATGTTGGTTGTTTCCTTCTGACTATCAGCTTCATGAAAGTACAGATGGCTTTTTCTCATATCATCCCTAAAATGTTTAAGTAAAAAATAACAAGTATTTATTGAATTGAAAAAATATATAAGATAAATATTTTTTAATTATTTTCCAGATTGTTCAGCATAGTGAACAGTCACAACAAGGAATTGTTTGTGAAATAGGTGCTTTAAAAAAATCTTTGGTTTCACCTACCTGAACTAAATGTAAAACATATATAATTTAAAAAATAAAATTTAACAGTCAACATACAGATTCACATATTCCAAGTATCACACATATTTCCATAGTAAAGCCTTGGAATACGTTCTCCTGTTAAAATAAATTTGTAATTTCGAAAACACATAACACATTCCACAGATTTCATTACTTTCTTAATTTAAAATATCATTTTATATAACAAAGTTTCTACCATATTTTACTTAAATAAAAACCCTCTTGAATCAGAACTATGACATATTACATATGTCTCTTGTTATGAAATCTTGTTGTGTCAGAGAGCTGAACAAAATCCTCAAAATGCTAAGAAAATGTTCATCAAAATTCAATCCAGCTCTACTGCAAATTTCCAGGAAAAAAAATCGTTGCTTTGCTAATGTAAAAACAAGGCACTCGATTGACCCTTTCAGTCCTAATGATTAATCATAAAATATGATGCATATGATTTTGCAATCCCCCTCAATTAGATGTGTGAGCATAATTTTGTCTCTGCCTTGATCAATGGAGTGACTGAGTTTGAGAAGTGATATATGTGTCTGTATTAAAGGTCAACATGTTAAATACAAGTAACAAAATGTAACATGCTTCTACAGTTAATAGTCCTATAACTTCTAGCCTTGTGAAAGAATTTTGGGCATTACAAGTCTATAGTCACTTTCCACAAACATCAACAAATCGATTATTACTTTAAAGATGTTGAAAACTCTGAACTTTTGTTACTCATTTCACAGAGAAAAGAACAACTCAATAACAGACTATAGATCCATGTGTTATTGTTTAGAGGTGATTTTTTATCCAAATTCCTTGAACACTCTAGAAAAATAACATTTTCTCCTAAGTTGGCTGTTGGAAATAACCAATGCATTTGTGTATATCCTTCTACCTGTTTCTTATTTTATTCTACAAAAGTCAAGTTTCTAATAAGTATCATAGACTATTTTATTTGACTATCCTCAGTTTGCTATTATTATCTAAGCCTGTCCAGCAAGCTCCCTGGCACAACTTTATCGTCAGCTCCAGGGAGTCAAATAACAGCATCTTACTATTGAGTGAAAATAAGAAAACTCATAGCAGATGATTATCTCAGAATCCTTTATTAATGATAATGTAGTAATGTACTCCTATAATTTAATTAGAAATAATAACAGTGGACTATTGAATGTAGTCCACACTCAAACAGAATAATGATTCAACAACTAAGTAAAAGTGAAATGGTAGTTTAACAATAACAACAGCAATCTCTCTCTCTCTCTATATATATATAGTATTAGTAATATAAATTGATTCAGCATGTATTAATTCAATGGCTACCAGGTGTCAGGAAAAAGTCTTAGCACTGCCAATTCACTATGAACAAAAGAAACATCACTTCCTGCCCTCATGGTCTTAGTGGAGGAAGGCACACATTAAATGAATAAAATATACACATGTCAGCAGGGAAGGTAAACAGAGTGTACATTGGTAGTGAGTGTTCTGTGATGGTTATTTTAAATAGGCTGAGCAGGGAAAGACTCACTGAGTATATAGACATGAAGGAGATGAGGAAGCAAGCCATTTGGTCATCACATAGAATCACATTTAAAGCAGAGGGAGGAGCAAGACGAAAAGCACCAGGATGGGAGAATATTTGACACGATTGGGGAACATTAGCAGGAAGGCCAGCATGGCTGGAGCGGAATGGATAGAGATAGCATATTAGAATAGCACTGACGGGCCAAATCACATAGGATCTTGCAACTACTGTGACCATAATAATTAAGTTTACCCAGGACTCTTCTGGTTTATTCCTGGTGTCCCAGCATCCAACTCAATTTAGTATTAGCATAAGAATTTTGTATTTTTAGTTTAAGTATTATTATTAATGGATACATTATAATAAACTTGAGGGGTTTGAGAGCTAATTTGCACATTCCTGCTTCTGCTGTTATCCTCCAGTCAGATGTAAGACACATATATGTCCAGTGAACACAGTTCTCACTTTAACCTATAATCATTTCATCTAAAAAAGCAACAAAACTTTCTCTTCCCAATCCTTCCCGCATACAAGCAACAACTTCTTCTGAAATACAGTGTACAGAGTATTCAAAGACAAAAATAAATGTTCACTGAAAGCCCTTGTTGGCCAACTGGTAGACTTGTTATGCCAGTCCATTATGCTGTGGCCTGTGCCTCTCCTCTCCTTGTGAGATGCAAATGGGAACAAATATAGCAATCAGCCTTGTCAGTGGAGATGTAGGAAATCACAGGTTAGATGTACATGAAATATATGTGAGGAAGAGAAGATGAGCAGTCGTGCCAAGAACGTTTAATGAAGTTTGAATACTCTTCCTTGGTGTCTTACAAATTAAACATGTAGTTTATAAATATTGTGTTATATTATGCATTTTTATTTTGCAATAAAACTTTTCAGCAAATATATCTCAAAAATGAAAATGCATATTAAATGAAAAATTAAGTTCTGCATTTCTATGAATTTTTGTTTTAAAAAGTGTTGATGATGAATACATAACTTCTATGAAATATTTATCAATCTTTACTGTCAGCAATGGGAACTCTAGTGATAACACTGACCATGTGGAAATCATAAACACAAAAATGCTAAAGAAGCATCAGTATCTGCCTCAAATTAATAGCGAACTCTCTGCTTGAAGGCAGTCATTTAAGCTGCGGAAAATCCCTTTGTATAACACTCTTTTAAGCATGATTTTTCATTTAGATCAAATGTGAGTTTTAAATTAATGTGCATTTTCAATTTCAAGTTTTCTTATGTGTGTTGTAAGTGAAGTAATAGCTGTTAAGAATTTGGTCGACTAGCAAAAGAAGAACTTTAAAAAGATCAAGTAATGCCATTTTTACATTAGAGTGATCAGATGTTTTAAATAGAAAATTCATTTATTGCAATTATGATTTGAGTGCATGCAACTTGTGGACCCCCAATCAAGTTTTTGGAAGTTCATTTGGATGATGGTAAAACATTGGACATTACTGATCACGTTATCACAGACTCAGTTAAAAAGTTCAGCGCTTAAGATTCAATTATTTGTTCCTATGGTGATAATTGGAATACAGAGTTTGGTGGAGCACATCATCATGACAAAAATATGTGTTTTACTAATGTAAGGAACATACAGATAAAAATATATGCTTTGCATTGGTTTTGGTATGCACATAAATCATAATTGCTTTCAAAGACACTTTAATAGTCTGTGAATTACAATGAAGGCCTCGATTGTCAAGTTGTATGCACGTGCACATACACACATTCACAAATTATTCAGTCATTCTCTTATTGATCCTACAGGTGCTAAGGGACCTTTGGGGGAAAAAGAAGTAAGACTCAAGTCTTAGGTCACTGAAGTAATGAAGTCTTTAACATTTCTGTGGATAATACTATACTAATTAGACTTTTTCAAATTATACCCTGCTCTTCCGTTTAAAACTCTAAAACTCAAGAAGCTTGAAAGTTTAAGGCAATTTGATATAGAGGCAATCAGCTTATAGAAATCTACAATTTGATCTCATCTTTTTATCTCTTCATAAATATGTTATTCAAAATGGTTCATAGGAAAAGCCAATAAATGGAAAATTTTTAAGTATATCAAGCTAATTAATTATTATGTTTTTATTCTAGATCATATGATGTCATATCTGTGAGCTATCTTAAATTTTCAGTTTGTTGTGATTTCTTATTTTAAATAACTATGTATATATTCATATATTACATTTATATATTTATATATAATTTATCTAAACCTAAATTTATATCCATTTTTTGCATATTTTTTCTTAAAGAGGGTTTCAGATTTTTCTAAACATCACATTCCACAAAACCAGTATTCATCCCTGATCCTAATTCATCAATCAGAGGCCATGGCAAGTAAATTATTCTAACTTATTTTCCTTACTCCTACCCTTATGAATACATTGATATTCATACCCATCCTGACTTCCTTCCCTCTCACTGGGTGAGGCATCTCTCCTCCTAAATAAGGTTCATTCAACTTCTGTTCTGGATCCCTGTTCCTCTTGGTTCTTTGATACTTAATTTATTATTCCCACCCTCTTATTATTACATCTTGAGCTGTTCCTATTCTAATGGCTTTTTAGCCCAAGTATGTAATCCCTTTTTAACATATGACTACTCTGTATTAAAATGACTTGGATTAGTTTATGAAAACCTGTGCGATGATGAAAGTGTTATAATAATCACAAATTACAACAGGAATGGTTAAAGGATAGAGGTTCAAGACCAAAAGGAAAACAGAAAAACAATTCCCAGGTCATTGTGGAGTTGCAAAAACATGAGCAACATGTGAAATTGAGGATACTCTCATTTTTAATTTGAAAAATCTCTATGGAAATGTATAGCTACTTACCTTCTCAACTCTTTTGTCTCTTCACAACTACATTTTTAATAAAATGGGCTATTCTTTCACTTTTCCATCACCTCTTCAGTGCAGTTGGGGTTT
The DNA here is from genome assembly GCF_003031525.2 of Neophocaena asiaeorientalis asiaeorientalis. NCBI lineage: Eukaryota > Metazoa > Chordata > Mammalia > Artiodactyla > Phocoenidae > Neophocaena > Neophocaena asiaeorientalis. Next base: position 2,635,802 of record NW_020175410.1, read on the forward strand.
TGACTTTACTCTCCACTGACATTGCTATTGTCACTGATAAATTGCTAAGTGTTAAGTCACGTAGTTTTAGCTGTTTTCACCTATCTTAAAAGTCTCATCTCCCTTGGATATTAGAAAATCAATGTCTCCTATCTCTGAGGTGCTGCTTATTATATATCTGGATACATTCTCCTTAGTCACTTCTTTTAATATCATTTTTTCTTAGAATTTCACACTCAGAACTTCGTTCGTTTCATGTATATATGCTTTCTTAATTTTATAATAATCATAGTGATTTGTTGGTTGTATGCTAGGGAATATGCAAAATACTATCACTTTAAGAGTTAAGCATTTTCTCCTTTTGCCAATAAGGAAACTCATGATCAGGGAGCTTAAGGTTTGCTCAAGGTTTTAGTCTCATAAAAGAGCAAATCCATGTCTGTTGTACTGCAACATGATCTTTTATTTTTTTTAATTTAAGTTATTGAAGAATAGTTGATTTACAATGTGTTAGTTTCTGATATACAGCAAAGAGATTCAGGTATATATATATATATGTTTGCATTTGCTAATCCCAAACTCCCAATCAATGCCTCTCCCTCCCCCTTGGCAACCACAAGTCTGTTCTCTATGTCTGTGAGTCTGTTTCTGTTTCATAGGTAAGTTCATTTGCATTATAATTTAGATTCCACATATAAGTGATATCATATGGTATTCATCTTTCTCTTTCTGACTTACCTCATTTAGTATGAGAATCTGTAGGTGCATCCATGTTGCTGCAAATTGTATTATCTCATTCTTTTTTATGGTGGAGTAGTATTCCATTGTATGTATGTACCACATCTTCTTTATCCATTCCTCCATCGATGCACCTTTAGGTTGTTTCCATGTCTTGGCTATTGTAAATAGTGCTGCTATAAACATAGGGGTGCATGTATCTTTTCAAATTATAGTTTTGTCCAGATATATGCCCAGGAGTGGGATTGCTGGATAATATGGCAATTCTATTTTTAAATTTTTGAGGTACTTGCATACTGTTTTCCACAGTGGCTGTACCACTTTACATTCCCACCAACAGTGTGGGAGGGTTCCATTTTCTCCACTCTCTCTCCAGCATTTTTTTTTTATATATTGGAATGTAGGTTTTTTACAATGTTGTGTTAGTTTCAAATGTACAATAAAGTGCTTCAGTTATACATATTTTCAAATATACAACAAAGCGCTTCAGTTATACATATACATATATCTATTCTTTTTCAGATTCTTTTACCATATAGGTTATTACAGAGTATTGAGTAGAGTTCCCTGTGCTATACAGTAGGTCCTTGTTGATTATCCATTTTATATATAGTAGTGTGTATATATTAATCTCAACCTCCTAATTTATCCATCCCCCCACACCTTTCCCCTTTAGTAACCATACGTTTGTTTTCTAAGTCTGTGAGTCTGTTTCTGTTTTGTAAATAAGTTTAGTCATATCATTTATTTTAGATTCCACATATAAGTAATACCAGATGATATTTGTCTGTCTCTGTCTGACTTACTTCACTTAGTATGATAATCTCTAGGTCCATCCATGTAGTTGCAAATGTCATTATTTCATTCTTTTTTATGGCTGAGTAATATTCTATTGTATATATGTACCATATCTTCTTTATCTATTCCTCTGTCAATGGACATTTAGGTTGCTTTCATGTCTTGGCTATTGTAAATAGTGCTGCTATAAACATAGGGGTGCATGTATCTTTTCAAATTATAGTTTTGTCCAGATATATGCCCAGGAGTGGGATTGCTGGATAATATGGCAATTCTATTTTTAAATTTTTGAGGTACTTGCATACTGTTTTCCACAGTGGCTGTACCACTTTACATTCCCACCAACAGTGTGGGAGGGTTCCATTTTCTCCACTCTCTCTCCAGCATTTTTTTTTTATATATTGGAGTGTAGTTTTTTTATAATGTTGTGTTAGTTTCAAATGTACAATAAAGTGCTTCAGTTATACATATTTTCAAATATACAACAAAGCGCTTCAGTTATACATATACATATATCTATTCTTTTTCAGATTCTTTTACCATATAGGTTATTACAGAGTACTGAGTAGAGTTCCCTGTGCTATACAGTAGTTCCTTGTTGATTATCCATTTTATATATAGTAGTGTGTATATATTAATCTCAACCTCCTAATTTATCCATCCCCCCACACCTTTCCCCTTTAGTAACCATACGTTTGTTTTCTAAGTCTGTGAGTCTGTTTCTGTTTTGTAAATAAGTTTAGTCATATCATTTATTTTAGATTCCGTCTATAAGTAATACCAGATGATATTTGTCTGTGTCTGATTACCTAGGTCCATCCACGTAGTTGCAAATGTCATTATTTCATTCTTTTTTATGGCTGAGTAATATTCTATTGTATATATGTACCATATCTTCTTTATCTATTCCTCTGTCAATGGACATTTAGGTTGCTTTCATGTCTTGGCTATTGTAAATAGTGCTGTAGTGAACATTGGGGTGCAGGTATCTTTCCAAATTATGGTTTTCTCTGGATATACGTCCAGAATTGGGATTGCTGGGTCATATAGTAGCCCTATTTTCAGTTGTTTAAGGAACCTTATGGTTTCCTTTGCTGCAATACAACTCTATGTTCCTTCTTCTTATTCTCTTTTCATGATTTTGATCATCAAGTGTACACGGATTGCTTCCGACTATCTTCTTCCATCTCAGATTTCTCTGTCCATGTAGGTTTATTTGACTTAGTCTACATTTCCATGTTAATGTCCCATAGGTATCTCAAATTTCACATTCTAATACTAAACTCATTTTCTCACCCTTTTCTAAACCTGTTCACTAGCTTTATTCACTAACTTGATACATGGAAAGACCATTCACTTTTCCATCCCCTCTGACAATGCATTTATCCTCTTCTAGTTATTCTGCATTAACTGCATTAACTGTTTTCAAAACATCCCGTTTAAATGTGAATCAGATGTTTTCTTGTCTGCCTTCTCAATTAAGATACTTGATGTCAAGGACTCTTATCTTGCTTTTGAGTCTCTGGACTCTAACCCAGTTCCTGATACACAGTTGTAGTTAATAAATGCATATTAAATAAGCGAATTGATGCAGGTGCTATATCATTCATAAAATTACTTTTCTAGGTATATGGATTTTCCATGAAATGTATCTCTCTTTCTTAGGCATAGTTATTCTTTTGTATTTGATTCTAGTCAAAGTAATTTTCTAAAATAGATGTCTAGATGTATTTATTAATTCAAAATAACTTCTTCACATTCTAAAGTTAACTTGGTGGAATGATCTGATGCATATAAAATAAAACTCACTAAGTATTCCTTTGTTTTTATTCACTCACAACTGACTTGAAAGGGCTTCCCTGGTGGCGCAGTGGTTGAGAGTCCACCTGCCGATGCAGGGGACACGGGTTCGTGCCCCGGTCCGGGAGGATCCCACATGCCGCGGAGCAGCTAGGCCAGTGAGCCATGGCCACTGAGCCTGCGCATCCGGAGCCTGTGCTCCACAACGGGAGAGGCCACAGCAGTGAGAGGCCCGCGTACTGCAAAAAGAAAAAAAAAAAAATGACTTGAATGCATTTGATATTCATTTTAACACATTAATTTTCCAAAAAGTATGTGCACCATTCAAAGAAGGAACAAATATTTGGATTACTTTACAGAGCTTATTTATTGACTTCTTTCTATTTTGTATTACACTAGGGAGAATACTGAAGTTATTTAATGGCATAATATCATAGGTTTCCCAAGAGTAAATATTCATTCATTTTCTGTCTCTTATCTCTTTTTGTCATTTTTCTCTGCCTCTCTCCCTTTTTCTTCTAAAATACACATACACATATGAGATGTTTTTGAGATTTCCAGAGATAATGAAGTTAATGTTTCAATTATTAATGGCTCATTGGGATATATATTTTCTCAAATACTCTGAAAGTTTTTCTGAATATGATGAGAACAGCATTAAATTTTACTGGGTTCATAATGATGAGTCCAAATAACATTTTGTTTATAACCATTCCACTGTTTACATTAAATGCCCCCCCAAAACAGTATGAATCCATCTTCATACAGTATCCTCAAAAGACTAGCCAAATTCATTGAAACAGGTGAACTTCCTTATTTACCTAAACTTTGTAATTTATTGGTAAAATAGATTCAAGATGGGAAGACATAGCTATAATTAGTTTTACTTTAAGCTGAAATCATGGGGAAGGTACATTAAAGTTGATGAGTCATCACTTTGAAGCTGACATTATCAAAATCCACAGAAAAAGATGGCATATCCCCCCTCCCTTTTTAAATATATAGCATAGAGAAACTTTGAGGGACATAATTGCTTCATGCATAGATTTTGTCAGAGTGGCTGCAGCAGCAGTAATAATATCAGTGACACCAAGGTATGTATAGATACAGTTAGGGTATTAGAAAACGAGTTGGAAGGTATTAAGAATTGGTTTTCTAGACCAAAAAAAAAAAAAGTTTAATAAACAATAGCAACATCACAGACCAGGAAATTCTGCCTGATTTTAGTGAGACAGTTGTGAAGCCATCTAATCCTATAACTGTAAGAATAATATATAACTGTGTACATACAGGTATGAATATGAATTGAGCTGAATAATAAGAGATAAGTATGCTGTATCTGGCTCAAAATGTTTAAATCAAAATGCAGACCTTTCTTAAGGCAAGCTCTTTAAGTAAACTATTTTTTCTAAACAAAGAGGAGGAAGAAGAGGAAGAGAGTTGATGACATATGATAAAATCATTTTTGATCCTTCAGCCTTGTGTTTCTTAATACAAAGGAATGAATATGTACAATTAAATGAGCATTCACTCTGGAGTATTATGCTAACAGTATTTATCAATCGCACATTGGTTTCCTTTAAGTATTAAAGAATATAACTTTATAACATATAATGTACAGTATGTACACTCTTTAGTAGCCATACATTTATTATATTTATATGCTCAATCTGATACATCAAAATTAGATATAAATGGCAGGTATCACTTATTTTCCTTGCATAATAAAATGTGCTATTGGAATAAAAAGAAATTCCTACACATTGTCATTTAAGAAATCTCATTATTAGACACTTTCCAAGATAATGGAATCAGTACTGCAGTTTTTCTTTCTTAACTAGTTGTTGCAGTGTGCTTTTTAGATACTATTGTCAGACACTAATTTTTCTATATCAGTTTTATCCTAAAACTTATTTAAAATGGAAAGTAGACTTCTGAATCTTAGATGAAATATTTTGACTTGCTTTTAGTGGTATTAAGCATTATAATCTCACCACCCACTTTTTTTTAGGGTGTGCTGTAGTGGTGGCTGTTGAGCATATGTGATAAGAAGGCACTGGACACAGAGCTACTAAACACACATTAACATAGGTTCTTTTTTCAAATTTAGCTATCATGGATAAATTAAAAAACTGTCTAGGAGAACCAGTGCTATAATTACGAACACTGAAGACTCAAGAATAATTATCTGCTTTAAAAATCGTTTTAATTTTTAAAAATTTCCATAAAACGGCAAAAATAAATTCAGGAGCCATGAATGATTATTTCATTACAAAATGTTCATACCTACTAGTTTTCAAGTGAAACGTTGAAATTGATAGGTGGAACGTACAGTATATGGTAGTAAAGTTTCCGGAAAGGGGAGTCTTTTCAGACACTCCACATGGCTTCACCTTCCCCATCGTTAGGATGACCTATGAAGTGGGAGCCTCACATCTGCTGGTCTTTGCAGCTTAATGAATGAAAAGTCAATGGTCACATAAAGCCCTGCATTTTGACTCTCCACGTCTCTTGCATTTGTTTGTTCTCAGTCAGAGCTGTTATCATCTGAACTTACTGTCCCCAGTGCCATAAATAGGTCTCCTAATAGTATCAGCTTGGAGGTAGGAGAAGTCTCATCAATGTCCATCCAGCTTCGCTTGTTATAAAATTCTCTTCCTGACCATTTTGCCAGAATGCTGTGGGTGGGAGAGGTGATAAAATAGAGGAGTGGCAATCTGACCTATGAAATATGTGTACTCCTTTTAATAAAGATAAAATTATTAAATTAATAATAACCTCTGGATAGTACAATGTAATTTACATACACACTTTGTTTATTCCTTAAAACAGCCCAACAGAGCAGGTGGTATTAATTTAATTTTAAAGATAAGAAAACTGAAGCTCAGAATGATTAAATAATTATCCAAGGCTACTATTCAAGGAATGAATGAAATAAGAAATGAGTGACTCTCCAGGGAAAACTGCATGGATGAAGTGGATTAAGAAGTTAAGATAGAGAAGTCCATTTTCAACCCATTTAGCAATCAACTTACAGAGAGTAAGCTGGTCTGACAGTCACATGGGGTTTATGTTTGGGGTTAGGATGCTGCTGAAGAACCAAAGATGACAATTTTAAAAGAAAACAGATGAAACATCATCATGGATGGAAGAGTGGTGGTGAGTCATGTGGATGGTTAGGCTTTCACCAGAAACAACTGTGGTAAACTTTCCAGCTCTATGATAAACTTTTCAGCTACTGGCTTAATTTGTAAAGCTTTTGTAGGTTTCAGTGACAAGGTCTTTGAAAACTTAGGAGATAGACAAATTCAAGCAAAAATGTATTTGGTAAAAACTGATTTAGAAAGAATTAGAAAATAGGATCTTTTTCAGTAATGATTAAATGAATTGAAACATTTAATACCTCTTAATTAAAAAAAAAGAAATCAAAGACTCACTAGAAACTGGATAGTTGATATGCAAGTGCTACCAGTTTTAAGGAACTTCCAAAATTATATAGATGCCTCCAAAAAATGGAAAATAAGGGCATATTCTACAATTCATTTTATGAGACAGAAAAATTTTGATAAAAAGTTAGACAGGTGGTATGAAGAAGAAGAATAGTCTGTTGTGTTCATGAATGTAGATAAAAACTTCTGAACAAAATGTTAGCAAAGCAAAACCAATTTTCTATAACAATGTTAATAAACTGTCCAATTTGGGTATATGAAAGTATTATAAGAATGTTTTAATAATGCAGAAATATGTAAGTGTATATGCCCACATTACCGATGAAATGAAATCATCTCAATATCTCACAAGGTGCAGAGAATATTAACATTGATTCATAATAAAAATTCTATATAACAGAAATAGAAGAAAACTTTATTACCTGTATGAAAGGTGTCGCTCGAAAAAGAAAAGAAAATCCGTCCAACAAATATCATCCTAAGTTGGGAAATTATGAAAGTATTCCATTTAAATTCCGGGACAAGATATGGATATTCTGTATAAATACTCTAATTCAATAAAGTATTGAAGCTCTGGCCAGCACAATAAGACAGGGAGAGAAATAACAATTATAAGGATTGAAGATCACTAATAGTACCATTGTTATTAGCCTATGATACAGTTGTTTACGTAGAAATCCAAATGAATCTACAAACATAATATAGGCAATAGAAAAGAGGAGTAATGTGGCTGTTTGTGAGATCAATATATAAAAGTCAAATATATTTATATATACCAGCAACAAAAACATTAATTTTAATAAACAATTTAAAAATTTAAGGTACCGACATAAACTTTAAGACAACCAAGAATAAATCTAACAACGACCTGCAAGCAAAAAAAGTTGTAATTTATTTAAGAATATTAAAGAATAAGTTGATTGAAAAATCCTATATTCATGGATGAGGAATTAACACCATATAGATGTTATTTCTCCTAAAACTGATCAATAGACTTCATGTAATGCAATTTTTTAAAACATTTATGATTTTTGTGTGTGTGTTTTTATTTTCACCCTTATGGGATATGACAAGTTAAATTCAATATGTGTACAGTAAAGCAAAGAAAAAAATAATAGCTAAGATTTCATGTTCAATGAGACATAGATTAACTATAAAGCTATAGTGTTGTAAGAATGTGGTACTGGTTCAGAGATGGACAAATTCATGAATAAAATAGAACAGATTCTAAAAAGAAAAATACCCACATATGGAAATTTGATTTATGATGGATTTGCATGATAGAAAACTGAATTATCCAAAACATGAAAAGATGGATTTAAAAATGAAAAGAAAAATAGTTGCACAACACCCAAAAGGACAGAAGAAAGGAGGCAAGAATGGGAGGAATGGAGAAAGAGAAAGGGAGGGCAGAGGGATGAAAGAAGGCAGTGAAGAAGGGAAAAGAAAAAAGGGATCACTACTAGACAGAACCACTCTAGAGTATTGTGTATATTTTATATATATTATCTATTCTATTCCAATAACTCACACCATCCTATCTTACATCACCACATTAAATTTCTATGTCAAAATTAAAACTAAGGGGCTTCCCTGGTGACTCAGTGGTTAAGAATCCACCTGGCAACGCATGGGACACGGGTTCAAGCCGTGTGGGAAGATCCCACATGCCGCGGAGCAACTAAGTCCGTGCGCCACAACTACTGAGCCTGCGCTCTAGAACCCACGAGCCACAACTACTCAGCCCACGTGCCACAACTACTGAAGTCTGCATGCCTAGAGCCCGTGCTCCACAACAAGAAAAGCCGCCGCAATGAGAAGCCCACGCACCGCAACGAAGAGTAGCCCCTGCTCACCACAACTAGAGAAGCCCACGTGCAACAATGAAGACCCAACGCAACCAAAAATACAATAAATTAAATAAATTTTTAAAAAAATTAAAACTGAAATTTTAGGAGAGTAAATGTGAACTCTCTTCTGTCCACTGAGGAAACATTGTTTGTTACACAAAGCAGGCCAAAGTGCTAGCCATTTATCAAAAGATTGATAAACTTGAATACCTTAAAACTAAAATGATACTTGTTAAAATATACATTAAGGAAAGTAAAAAACTTTAAACCTATAGGAAATATTTGCCCCAAAAAAGAGAAAAAAACCCAAAAGGATTAAAATCAAGAAGTAAAGAATTTTTACAAATCAACAAGTGAAAAAGGAGTAAAGATATGAAAAGGCATTTCACAAACGAGGAAACACATAAAATTACCAAGTATGACATTACAAGTGTTAGGATGGGCTCGGCACAGTTTTTTTCCACCTTCTTTTACGTACCTACATTGGTACAACTTCTATAGGAAACAGTTTGGCATGATATTGTAAAGTTGCAAAAGTGGTCACTGTCCATGAGCACCAGAAAATATGTCCAAAATGCATTTTTTATGAGAACATAAAGCTAATCAATCCAAATATCCATTGTATGGATTTTAAAAAGCATACCCACATAAATGGTATTAAACACAGCAGTAGAAATAAAATAACTCTTCAACTACACGTGGATGGACATTCAGCTACTACATGGAGGAGTGTTAGTAACAATGCTGAGATGAAAAAGCAACATACAAACAATGTGTTGTTTATGGCATACACATGCTAACCTTAAATTCAGAATAGTGGTCACCTTTGTTAACGAGGAAGGGGGTGCTATAGGGAAGGAACGCAGGTATATGTAAGTTATTAGGAATATTCTACTCTCTGGGTTGGGCAACTGGTATATAGGTGTTTATTATATTGCTTATATAACAGCAAACTAACCAGTGATAGCCTGGAAGAAAATATTTCAATATGTCTAATGAAAGGTAAATGTCCACAATACAGTGCATGAGGAAATACAGGAAATTTTCATGTTCTAAATATTTGTGGCTCTTAGTATCAGGGGATGGGGTTTTAGTTGATTTGTTTACATTTCTATTATGTTTACGCACTGTTTGTATTACATTAACCAAATGTTTTTTTCCAATGATGCTAATTTAAATTAAAATATCACTCATGATACGTAGAGTTTATAAGATAATAAAATGCAATTTATGGAAAAGGACAAGGCTTTAAAGATGCAGTTCACAAAGGAGGTCACACATGTGTAAACCTAGGAAAATATGTTCAACCTACTAGTAAACAGGCATGTGATAATGCAATAACAGCACCATGGTATTTTTCACTTTTTGAAGAAACATCATAAAGTTGTTTATATGTAGTGTTTTGGAGTTTCAAGGAAGTGGGCCCTTACATTTTCTACAGTGGGCGCCATTCAGAGGGTATCATAATGTTGTAGTGGAGTATTTCCCTTATAGAAGATTAGCTTTCAGAACATAATGCACTTGTTCACATAAATGTATTCAAATAATGTTAACTACGATACCTGGTTTTTTGTGACAGTGAAACACCAAAGAGTTTAAAAGTACATGAAATGGCTTATTTAATCATAGAATATATACCCTATTTAATACATTCACTTATAATAAATCTTTATATATACACTGACACAGAAAGATCTCTGACGTTTTTAAGTCAAAAAATGCACACGGATAAATTAAAAGGATGTATAGCATAATCCCATTTATGTTAAAAATATGTGTGATAAAATTTACATGTGTACATTTATATATGTAATCCTATAGAAAATGTTCTTGTGGTATCCGCAGGGGATGGGTTCCAGGACTCTCCAGATACCAAAATCCACAGATGCTCTTAGTCCCTTATATAAAAAGGCATAGTGTTTGCGCATACTTTAAATCGTCTTTGGGTTACTACAGTACGTAATAAAATGTAAATGATATGTAAATAGGTGTAAATACAATATAAATGCTTTGTAAATATATAGTTGCGGCTCACCAAATTCGAGTTTTGCTTTTTGAAACTTTCTGGATTTTTTTTTTAAGATTTTTGATCCCTGGTTGGTTGAATCTGCATATGTGGAACTTGTAGATATGGAGGGCCAACTGTATTATATTGTTACCATTGGGGCAAGAAAGGTGAAGAGGCACATTCTAAATATTCTGTCCTATTTCAATTCTTTTTTTTTTTTTTTGCAAGAAAATAAGCATGTATGATTGTATAACTGGATGCACTACCTACCTTTGTAATTTTCCCCAAGGTAGGTTGCATTAATAAGCACACTGCATGCAGTAGCAGCAGAAGCAGTGGACATTTATCACAGCTGACCCCGCAATTAGTCTTGAGTATTCCTGGGTGGCAAACACTGCCAGGCAGGTCAAAAGACAGTGGGAAGCCTGGCTTCTAGTTGCAGATTCAGTCAGAAGGAAACACTGAATACAGTTGGCTAAAACCTCATATGCAGCCTGATCATTTTCTCCCAGTAACGGAGAAGGCAGAAAACTCTCAAAGACATATTTACTGACCTATTGGTCACATTTATATAATTATTCAAAAGAATTGTTTATCAATAAAAATTAGTAAATGAAACAATTTTGTATATGTCACTCTGCATTATGTGAACTGCATACCACATATGGGAGTATATCTTAATGAAAATTATTATAATTTATTAACTTTATTTTTTTAACTTTAGAGTTGATAAAAGAAAAAATATATTTATTATAGAATATAGAGTATATAATGCCAATCTTTAACTTAGGACATGTTAATACTTTTATTTTAGAATTTCATTCTACATAAGAATTTAATGTTTTTCAATAAAATCAAAATCTTTCATTAGATGAAATGCTAAATATACAAAACTAAAAATGTCCTAATTTTGAAATATCAATCATGTGCCATAACATGCTTATTTTTCAGGTTAAACTTTTTCCGTGATGTTCCTGATTTCAGAGTGTTAGCCTGCGGTGGAGATGGAACTGTGGGGTGGATTTTGGACTGCATAGGTAATGAAGACACACATTTAACGTAGCTGGGGTGAGAGTGGTAACCTTAAATTCTGTGTATTTTGTTTGTTTATTTAGTGCATCCATATCTTTGGATGTGGATGCATTAAATAAACAAAATACATAGTGATACACTTAGACATCTGGAATGTTACACACTGTTTACTGGCTTAATTTATTCATCTATATTTCAAATTTTTAACTGACAAAATAATTTACAAGTAACTAGAAATCCTTCTTTTCTCATTCATTTCTCTTGGAATTTAATAAGCTCTCAAATATTTCTGGATCTGCATTGACCAATCTTTTTTAAAAATAGGCCTCTTCATAAAAAGGAAAGATTGATTCAAAAGAAGTTTCACTATCTATATATATTGAAGCAAACTTTTATTTAGTCAGTGCAGTTGAGAATATTTTACCTTTTCATACTCTCAAAAATATTCAAATTAGGGCTTCCCTGGTGGCGCAGTGGTTGAGAGTCCGCCTGCCGATGCAGGGGACACGGGTTCGTGCCCCGGTCCGGGAAGATCCCACGTGCCACAGAGCGGCTGGGCCCGTGAGCCATGGCCGCTGAGCCTGCGCGTCCGGAGCCTGTGCTCCGCAACGGGAGAGGCCACAACAGTGAGAGGCCCGCGTACCGGAAAAAAAAAATAATAAAATAAATATTCAGGGGCTTCCCTGGTGGCGCAGTGGTTGAGAGCCCGCCTACCGATGCAGGGGACACGGGTTCGTGCCCCGGTCCGGGAAGATCCCACATGCCGCGGAGCGGCTGGGCCCGTGAGCCATGGCCGCTGAGCCTGCGCGTCCGGAGCCTGTGCTCCGCAACGGGAGAGGCCACGGCGGTGAGAGGCCCACGTACCACAAAAAAAAAATAATAAATAAATAAATAAATAAATATTCAAATTAAAAATGAATACATATTGTCAGCACACTTTGGGTACGCATCTAACGACTTTAATCTACTAACATTTTAAAAACAGGTAAAATTGTATTCTTTGGCCTTCCAATAATCAATGTCAGTAGTGTTAATATATTTAAGGAGAAAAACCAGAGTTCAAGAACTGCAAAAATTAAGGAGTTGCTTGAACAATATCTGAGAACTTGTAAGAATTTTAGTGAAAACAGGAGGATATTGTTGGTTTGCATTAGCCCTCAAAATCTAAGCCTTGGCTAGTACACTGTGGCACATCCCTACATAATCTATTCCCTCCCCGTTCCTACACACCCACATATGCTTACTTTGAAGGGCTGAGAAGAGAGAAAAATAAAGAAAAATAATATATGTTTGTGAGATTTGCTCAGTGATTCAAACAAAAGCATGTGGAATTTCAGTGGCAAATATCTTTACTGGACTCAAACACTATGTTGTATAATGTTGAACCTCAAACAAAACCTGGTAATCTTTTACGTCGTTGACTCTGACACAGAGCAGCACAAAACCATTGTTAGTGTTTTACTAACTTTTAGAATTCCACTACTTTCAAAATATTTTATTCCTTAAAGTGTACCTCGAGTTGATGCTGCAAAGGACTTTTTATAGGAAGCTACTTCTCCACTCTGCTTACGTCCTTGTATGAATATTCCTGTGTTGCATATACCTGCATCCTTGAGAATTTGAACGGAGTTAATTCAAACACGCTACAATTTTTAACTGAATTAACATATTTAAAAGGCTTTCCTCATGCATAAGTCTTGAAAATTCCTGTCACTCTGTGAATTTTGGTATTTATTTGTTTTATAAATTGCTAGAAATACATACAAATTAATCAATTTATAATTGTATATAACTATAAAATAGAACGTTTTATGTTTATAAGTACCTGGTGGAATGCCTTCCATGCCAAGCTGTGTTTATTTCATTGTTGTTCTGTCTGTGATCAAAAATTTATTTTATTTCAATTTTTCAATTCTACAGAAAAGGCAAATGTAGTCAAGCATCCTCCAGTGGCTATTCTGCCTCTCGGGACCGGCAATGATCTAGCAAGATGCCTGCGATGGGGAGGAGGTAAAATAGCTAAAAAAAAAAAAAAAAATCTTAAAAAACAGAGATATAGTACAGAGCACCCTTCCCCCCAAAACTAAATCCAGCATTTCTTCACTGCATGACAGCTGCCATGTGATTTCAGCAAACATAATTGCTGTCAGATATGTAGTATAATTTTGAACAATCATCTAGGGTAGAGAAACAAATAGTGGACCAAGAGTTAGACTGTGAGTGCTAATTATATACTTGATGGGGCAGGCAAGCTTCCAACCCTTTTTGGTTTTGGGGTTTCCAATTTAAGAAATGAGATAAGCATGGGATAACTCTAAAATAATGTTCACATTTGTAATCTCTGAGTGTGTGAGAAAATCACAAACAAAGGAAAAAAACTGAAAGGCTAACAAATGACTTGTCCAGGAATAAGTACAAGAGGTAACACATTTTCTGAGACCCACTTTGCACCAGGTGGTGTGTTCTGCACTGGGGTACAGGGTTAAGAAAAGAAAGAAAACAATATCTGCTTTCAACAGAGCCTTAAATTCTAGTGGAACATGAAGTCATGTATAAATTGTGAGACTTCCTACTGACAAGTAAGATGATAATCAACATAATGAACGACCTCACCTAGGAATTGATGAGGTGACGTAAGAAGAATCCTAATAGGTGGATAATGACGGAGCCACATAGAACTGGGGGTGGATGTCATAGGCAGAGGGAACATCAAGTCCAAAGGCCCAGAGATACAAAGGCACTTGACATTACTGAAGGAACTGAAAATGGAATAGTGTAGATGGAACAGGTGAGTAAGGGGAGAATATTTCAAGATGAGATCTTAAAATAATTTGAAGTGTCATTAACAGGCTAAACTTACCAGAAGATATCAAAGAAAAGAAAACCATATTTTGCTAAATAAACAAGAACCTAATCCTAAATATTTTTAGCATCTAAACTCAGAGAAGTTTGAAAAGTGTCTAGTAAGACAGTGTAAATCAGAAGCCCTTGGGAAGCTTGTTAAAAAATATAGTGGACCGACCTTACTTCAAATATGCTAAATGGAAATCTCTAGAGATGGGACCCAGGCAGTTGATTTTTTTTTTTAAGCAAACTCCCTAAGTAACTTGATTTACAACAAAATTTGAGAAGAATTGTTCCATGAATACCTGGGCAACTTGTGAACTCTAAGATGTATATACATGTATTTGTGTATTTGACGGAATTTGAAACCAAGTTAAAAAACATGGTATATGATATATTTGTAACTTTCATTAAGGATATAACTTAGTAGAAGAATATTATAAAATACTGAGTTAAATTGTATAGAATCTAAAGATAGATATAGATAGATAGATAGAATGAACCATTGCTTACGAGATGCTTATATTTGCCAATGTTAATATACGTGTATTGATTAAAAGGAAGAGAATCATGCATGTGGCTTCTTACGTATTCCTCTGGAAATATTTTTGATATTTGAAAATTAATAATTTTATTTTGGTTTCAAGCTGGCAAATGACTTAAATCTCAAAATTGATATAGAAGTTCCATTCAGGGCATCTTCTAATTATTTCCTTGTAAACAGTTTTAAAGATATTCTTATCAGTGGCCAAAGACACATGGATTATAGTATATGTCAAAGTGTATATTGATGATGAACTCTTTGTGCATGTCTAGCATGTGCTGGCACTATTCTAGGTGGTGGATATTAAATGAGAAAATAAAGGGTTCTTACCCTTTTGGAGGTTACATTTTCATTGAGTACACAGATAATAAATCACTGAATAATGAAATATATAATTACAAAATAAGGTCAAGGTTATGAAAGAATCACAGTGTATTTTCAGAGAATAACCGAGGGGAACTATTCAGCTATATGGTCAAGAAGACCTCTCTGAGGAAGTAACATTTAAGCTGGATTTAAAATATGAGGAAGAAAGAGTGAGCTCTTTGTACTGAAAGGACTGAAGGAAGGCTGACGTAACTCTAAGAGGTCATGGGGCAGTGGGTAGGTATGGCCTCAGCGGGGTGAATAGGATGACGTTGGAGAGAGAATCAGGAGGTAGATTATGCAGGTCTTAATGGTCATGGTAAAAATTTTATGTGATTGACTTTGAAACACACAGTGAAACTTTGGAAGAGTGGCACAGTGACATTTGTGTTTTCAAAATAGGTTAATTTGGGGGCATAAAAGACTGTTAAGAAAATGTGGCAATGTGGGGAAGCATAGTTTTTGAAAGGAGAATTTGGATTACCATTGTATTTAGAGGATAAATGGGCTGGGCTAGGGTGGGGGTAGTACAAATGAGACAAGTGCCCACACTGACATTTTCAGGGATAGACTGATACAACGTGCCAATGGATTGGGTAGGGACTTTGGGGAAAGTGAGGTATCAAGGGGGACCTTGGGCAAGATGCCCAAGGTGAGCAATTAGGAAAATGGAGGTGCGATCTGCTAGAGTTTACTAATAAAGAAACATGCTCTGGGGTGGCATTATTTCTTGTCAGGCGTCTAACTTTGAGCAAGTTGCTTAACAACTGTGTGCCTCAGACTCCTCACCAGAACTTGAAGAAAATAATGGTATCTGCCTTGGAGGTTCTTAACACCCAACTATCAAATTGTTTCCCCAGTGTCTGGGCTGAGTCCTTCCTGTAATTATAGTAATTATCATTATGCTTAACATTTGGGAAAGAAATTACTTTATTCAACCAATAATCCTTTTGTTCATGTAATATCACTGGAATCTATTGACTGGAAGCTTAATTTTTATGAGTATATTTACATATTTTGGAAAACATAACACTGTACACATATAAGATGTTGTAGGACATTTGAAAAAAATACTTAATTTACATTCTCTTTGCAATTTTTCTGGCAATGATTAATCTCTCAAGCAAAATTCTGAAGTTTACTGCAAGAAAAATGTTGTTTTGTGAAGAGTAAGGGGGTAGGAGGCAGAATTTTACACGGAACACACTCTTACAAATATATGTTTTTGCTTTTCTTTATGTGATTTTAAATTTGTAAAAATTTCTATGACATTTTAGATAGAATCAGTCATTATGATAGCATCATATCATTAAAGCGAAGATAAATACTAATTACTTTTTCTTTTGGTTGCTTAGCCTAGAGTGATTATAGGCTTTAAATCAAAATAATGGAGCAAAATAGCATCATTCTTTTCTGGAACAAGCTTTGTTTGCATATTTAGTAAGTTTAATTTATCTTTTTTTAAAAAAGATAATCTTTTTGAGTTCAGGAATCCTATTTATAGTTATGGATCATTATTAAACAAGCTTGAGCACAGATAAATCTAAACAAGTAGGGCATAGATATTTGTTAAATGGGGAACTACAATTTGGAATTCTTCACCTTTGAGAATTAGCACTGAACTGCAGGTATGATTCTCCAAATAGATTTATTGCCTCTCTCTTTCCATTTTTACTTGGCTAGAAGACTGATTGATACCAGCCTTTTTCATACATAGCCATAAAAACTTTGAGAACATATCCAGTGCTAAAGAATTTAAGTTAATTGACCCTACTTAATCTAGCTGTATTAATTCTTTCATTAAATTCAATTCTATTATGTTGTCTCCTGGTCGGTTGCCGTTCGTACATTTTTCCAGTGTTATGCTGAACGATGCTTCTATTAACCTGAGATGTAGCTGAGGACGAGCTCAATGTTTGTTTTACAGCATTATCATTTACTCATATTTCTGCTGAGTGGGTTTGTGTATAATACTGTATATTAAATATACTGTATTTTCATACTATATTATACATTAGTTTAATGTCTATAAATTCATTTATATCTAAAATGATCATACTTATTTTCAAACAAGAGTAGAATTTGGAAAATAGGTGAATATATTTAACTGTTTTTAATTCAATGCAATAGGTAAACATATATATATATATATGTAATTTATTTGGGGGGCATTAAAAGAAATTAAAAAGAAAATAAACATTGGGAATGAGGGCGGAACTATTAAGAAACACCTGAAAAATAAGTACGCTTAATTACTATACTCTTGTAGTTTAAACAATTCAGTGTTTTATCACTGAGTACAATTATATGTATATTATGTAAGTTCATAATTTTTGAATTATGCTATAAAATATGGTATGACATTTATTGAAATGGTTTTTAATACTTTTAATGTTTATATCTGTGTAGTCGTTGTTTGTTGTACTCTTTGCTGTGTGTATTGAATGGTGCATAATTAGTTTCTAGACCTGTGTAAGGTAAGAAGAGATGGCAGGCTCCAAGATACGTATTCCTGGTTTCTGGCTGCCTTGCCCCTCTAATAGTTAATTCAACAAATACAGCATAAATGTAATTTAATCTTGCCATATTACAGTGCCTATTCCCTTTTCTTTTAATGCAATCGGTTTTTCCAGAGTTATGTGTGCTAACACATCTAACGAGGACTCATAGCCTCTGGCATTTTCTTGTTCAACAAATAAATTATTAAAATATAAATGAAGTTGGACACGGAAAAAGATCTATGAAAATATTGTTGCTACTCAAAATATCATTGTAAGAATGTGTATAGAGTTAGAAAGATTATTTAACTTAGTACAACCTTTCAAATTCTAATGCCATTGTCAGTATTATTGTTGACAACTTTCTATTCTTTTGCCTTATATACTAAGACCTTTTATGCATTTTCTCATTTTTTTTCTCATTTAATTCTCACACCAAACCTAAGTTTTTACAGAGGGAGAAACTGTTTAGAATGTTAAAAGCAGACACTGAAGTAAATAACACAGCCAGGATTAGGCTACAGCCCTAATTAACTATAATGTTAGATACCTAAAGGTACATTTAAGAGAAAGTATAATATTAAGCAACAAATTTCTTTTCTGGCCATGGTGACTATCTATAGTAGATTTATTTAAAAGTGGATTTGTTGGACATTTACTGCAGGGCACACCTGGTGAAAGGAACTTGGGGGGCGAAAAATGAAAATAACTATAGCGCACCATGCTAGTTCTGTGGTAGGGCTAGTTTTGAGAACTGTGTACTGTGGTACTGTACAGAATCCATTATTTTGGGAGGGTGGCTTCTGGAAAAAAGTGTTATCAAATATAAAGCCTGCAGAGGGAGTAGAAGCAAGGGACACGTCTAACGTGGCATCCAGGCTTTTTACTATAGCAACTGGGTGGAGGGGAAAGTCAGCTGTTTTTCGGAGGGAGAGTTCACAGGAGGATGATACCAAAGCACATCATTAATTCCACTTTGAATAAATACATTGATAAAAAGTTTTGTGAGGGGTATGCATTGGAGATGTTCATTTGGCAGTTGGCTGTACTGTGAATTTGTCCCACAGGAGCGAAATATGAGTTACAAATTAAAGCTAAAGATAAAATATTGGTATGAGTATAATAAGATTATAGTTAATTCTTCAACCTGTGTTAGAATTTGCTTTAAAATGCATTATTTAGCTTTAGAATGATACACACATATTCACACGCTTAAACATATATAATTATAGCTTTTGTTATTTGGTTATATTTTTTCTCATGATAATTTTTTTTTCATTAGGTTATGAAGGTGAGAATCTGATGAAAATCTTAAAAGACATTGAAAACAGCACAGAAATCATGTTGGACAGGTGGAAGTTTGAAGTCATACCTAATGACAAAGATGAGAAGGGAGACCCAGTGCCTTACAGTATCATCAATAATTACTTTTCCATTGGCGTGGTAAGATTTTCCACTAACCATTCTTTTTTTACCAGTTCTGGATAATCACTGATGTAAACTCCTATACTATGAAGATTTACTGATTATAAATAATTTATTTTATCTTTGTGTCAGCAAAGCACCTCTTCTAATGGGTAATAGTAAAGCTTATGAATTTATTTAAAGTCAGAGAATCAGTGATGATTTTTTTCATGTGTTAAAGGAAAGAAGCTATATTTTATGTAATTGGCTTGACCATTTGTGTTAGTAAAATGAAGCTTAGAATGGTTTATAAGGTAGTTATAAGTTTTAGAGTATAAGCTACAGTTTCACATTACTAAAAATGTGAAAACAATGCATCAAATTTTTTCTTATTTTGAAATCTACATTATAATATCATAACCTATTAGGTTTTTATTTATAGACATTATTTTAAAATTTATGGTTTAGTGTAAAGTCTAAGAAAAATGCTGCTAGTATTCTCAAGTGGTTAATAAGTCAAAAGGTTAATTTTTCACTTACTTTCTTGAAAAATTTGAGACCGAAATTAAAATATCTTTTGGCAATTTAAAGAGTTATTGAAATTTCAATCCCTAAGAAATTAATAATTTTAACAGTAATTTTACTTGTATTTATATATATATTACCCAGTAATTATGAAGTCTTAAAATATATTATCTACAGCATTATATTCCATTGAACATATTTTCTCAATATTAATCTTACATCATGTCTCATTTCTCTCTTATGCATGTGCATGTGCACACATACACACACAGACACAACTAGCAAACTATAAAAAGCATTGGTTGAGTCCATGAACTTAGGAGTCAAGCTACCTTTAGCAATTTCTTTTTCCTCTTAGTGTGCATTCATTTAGCCGTATCATGGTAGTTATTATTTTCTCTCTCATAGTTGTAAATGTGATTATACATTTAAAGAGCCTCGTATAATGATGCATAATGAAGGCTAAATATACAATCTTTACTAATACTATGATAATGATTATTATTATTTGCAAGAAAAATGTAATGCATTTGATCCATTAAAATTCTATTTATATTTGATATGAATAACAATATTTTAACAGGTTTATTGGCAAATAACTTACACACAACCTAATTCACTCATTTTAAGTAAACCTTTTAATGATTTAATAAATCTATCCCATATTAGAGTGTTTTCATCGCCAAGACAAGAACCCTCATGCCCACTTCTAGTCAATTCTGGGTCCTTTCCCCAGTTCCAAGCAAAGCTCTAATCTTTCTACCTCTAAGATTTGTCTTTTATGGATAGTTCATATAAAAGAAATAATATTTTTTTTTGCACCTGGCTTCTTTCACTTCACATAATGTTTTGAGCTTCACTTATATGAACTAATGAATACTGTATTCCTTTTATTGCTGAGTAGTAAGTATCCCGTTGTGTGGATATATCATATTATTGTTTATCTCTTCACAGGTTGATGTATATTTAGATTGCTTCTGGTCTTTGGATATTATGAATAATGCCACTGTCTTGAGTCCCTATAGTTAATTTTTAATTTTGCTTACTGTACTTTTTGACTCAAGAATTTCTATTTGGTTCTTTTTTATATTTCTAGGTCTTTAATTGATATTTTCTATTTGAATAGTCATTGTTCTTATACTTTCCTTTATTATTTAAGCATAGTTTACATTAGTTTTTTTGATCAATTTATAATAGCTGTTTTGAAGTCTTTATCTGCTAAGTCCAACATCTAAAGTCCGTCAGAGACATTGTTTGCTTTTTCCAAAGTATGTGAAACACTTTCCCATTCCTCTGCATATTTGCTAATTTTTTGTTGGAAACAAGAGATTTTATATAATATATCATAACAACTGTGGATTTGCATTCTCCCATAGGTGTTACGCTTGTAACACCTAAGGAGCCTTTCTCCCCTGTAGTGTATGGATATACTGATGCCTCAGTATTTTTGTTTTTGTTTTTTCTTCTTGCTTTTATATTAATCCTGGTTTCTAGGGATCATTCCTGTGTCAGCATGATTGACCAACGTTTGTGCTTAAACACCTTGAGACAGTTCATCCCTTTGCCACTGAACCTGTATGTTCATTGGGGAACACATACAAACTGCAGGCAATTATTAATCTGATTCAGCTTTTAATATCTGCTGGCCTTTTTGTCTCTTCTGCTCATGTAGAAGGCCTCTCACTTAGCCAAAGATGTATAAATAACTATGGCCCTCTTTGGACTTTCCTGAACATATGTGCGACCTTGTACATTCATATAGCCTTTCAGACAGCCAGGAATATGTGACAGAATATCAAGGCCCATTATGGCTGTCTCATTCTCAAGATCTCCTTGAATATCTGGCTAGTTGGCTGGTTAGTTGCTTGCCTTAATCATTTTCGCAAACTGAGGCAAGCTGCTACATTTGCCACTGAGATTACTATTATTTTGGATAACTCTGGGTCATGGAGTTTTTCCAGCTTCCACTCCAAGTCATGTTAGCTCCCCTGACAGTAAAGTTACTTGCTTTCATAACTTGCCCCATCCTGGTAGATCTTTAGTACTGATGGAGGTGGAGGGTAAGGTAGCAGCTCAAGGTTGAAACATCACAGATGGCCAGTGTTCTTCTCTTAGGTTCAGTAGTTTTTCTTGAATAAATAGTTCTCAGTTTGTTATATGCCTTTGATCAATTTTCAGTGGTCCTCAACAGAAGTTATTTCCTTTTCATCACAGGAGACATTTGGCAGTGTTTGGACACACATTTGATAGCCATGACTAAGAGAGGATTCCTACTGGAAGCTAGTGGGTAGAGGATAGGGATGCTGATAAACACTCCCAGTTCATAGAATAGCCCCCCAAACACATAAGAAAGAATTACATAGCTCAAAATGTCAATAGGGCTGAGGTTGAGAAACCTGGTATCAACAAACCAATATTAAATACAAAACTCAAGATGTTGGAAAAGGGGAAATAGCTAACACATGAAGAAAAGGAAAGCTGTAATAGAAATAAGACAGGACATACAGCAAAGAATAACAAGAGGAAAAAAAATTGAGTATGTTAGTGAAACCAAAAACTGGATTTTTGAAAGTAATTAATCAAATCTACTGCAAAATTGATTTTATAAAAATATTGTAAAGAGAATTGCAAATAAATAATATAGAGTGAAAAAAGACCAAAAATCCCCCCCGTAAAGACAAAACATAATATCCCAACTGAAAATATTTTAGGACTAAATAAGGAAGTGTAGCAAAGTTACTAAATATAAAATCAACTTAAATATTCAATATTATTCTATTATATAAGCAATAATCTATACATTTACAAAAACAGCAACCAAAAAATTAGAACTATCCAGAAATTAATAAAGAATATACAAGACCTAAAAACAGAAACATTAAAACTCTCTACAAAGACATAAAAGATCAGAATAAACAGAGACATTTTCTATTCTTAGATGGGATAGCTTAATAATTTGTAATATGCAAATTAATGTATACTTTAACCTGTAAGTAATCAAAATTAGAGCTGGATTTTATGACAAATTTGAAAAACTTTTTCCAAAATATATATAACAAAGTAGCTCAGTCAATTTTAATAAAAAGAAATGGAGAACTGTTTTACCAAATAAGACATGTTACAAATGAATTGGATAATTATAATAAAATAGTGCAATGAATGAATAGAGGAAGGACTCAGTGGAGAAGCAGAGAGACACATATCGAAACTCAGTGTAGATGTGGCCCAAAATCTCATTGGAGAAATAATGGTGCTTAGTTGATAAGTGTTCAAAAACTACCTTTCTAGGGGGAGAAAATTTTGTTAGAACTCTACAGTAGATAGGAAATTGCTGGATATATTGAAGTACTAAATTTGAAATGCAAGGTTTAGGACCTAATTCAAGAATATGTAATAGCATTCATTTATGATTTTAAGGTAGAACAGAACTAAACAAGGTAGATTTTGATTGCATTTCTTTAGAAGGGTCCTGTTCCATTTAAGTTGGAGCCTCTTTCACTGAGTTTGACATGGGAAGGAGAGGTGTGAAGAGAGGGAGAGCATCCTTCCCTGAAATATTTGCCTCTGTCCTAGCAAGACGGAGGATCAACACTCAGGGTCACAATCAGACCAGTAGACCTTATAGAGAGTTCAAGGTTTGGCTGTCACTCAGCCAGGCCAACTTCTATTTAGCAACTTACATTCCTCTGCCCCAGTGAGTGAATCCAGCAAACAACAAAAAGAAATGAATTGTGTACCTCAAGCTTATATATTCCTGAATATATAAGAAACAGTGGAACTGGAGCATTGAAAGAATAAGGGGGACATTTCAACTTTTTTTTTTTTTTTTGCGGTATGCGGGCCTCTCACCGTTGTGGCCTCTCCCATTGCGGAGCACAGGCTCCGGACGCGCAGGCCCAGCGGCCATGGCTCACGGGCCAAACTGAAGATGGCACATAATTTGTACTTGAAATTATCTCTAGGAATCCTCCTACCTCCTATTTACAAGGTCGTCTCAAAACTTGACTCTACTGTCAGTGTCGTTTTCATTATTTCAATGATTGCCTTTTATATACTGACTGTAAGTGATTTACAGTGTAAATAAAACCTTACTTCAAATTTTTAGAGAACCTGTGAGGCAAACCTCAAAATATTAGTGGTCTGACAACAACTAAAAATTAGTTCTTCCCTCACGTTAGGACAGCAGGGGTTGACTTTTGAGGAGAGGCTCTGCTCCACTTGGTCAGTCATTGACCCAGGGTCCTTCTATCTTGTGGCTCCACCCTCTTCTTGATCCACAGAGCCCTCTCCATTTCAACAGTTGGGCAACAAAAGAGGGTGAAGTGTTGGTGTTTGTGTTTTTTTTGTTTGTTTGTTTGTTTGTTTTTAATAGACCAGGCCTGTAAGATGTTCAGCTTGTAACCCATTGGCCATATCCAAATCAATTAGATGCACCTAATTGTAAGGAAGCTGGGAAAGGAATTCTGTCTGCCCAAGAAGAGAAGGGAAATTGGTGAATAACTAGCCAGTTTCTGCTAATTTCTTTTTGTAATGCCTTTCACTTTTAGCCAGAACAATTGGAAATAATTCTGAAATCATAATTAAATCTGAGAATAGGTATTCATCTACACATTTATTTATTACCTTCTATGTGCCAGATACCGTTTGAGGGTTGGCAGTGAACAAGAGAGAAAAAGTCTATATAATCACTAAACATATTATTGTGAGGTGAGAGAGAATTCTCATGAGAAACTTAACAGCTGGATGTTAGAAATATAGATTATAGAAGTTAATAAGAAAAACTGCTATGTTCTACCTTTCATTCTGATTTTGCACTTTAATAACTATAGATAATCTCAAAGATCACGGTTAGAAAATTGTTTACCCATTGCATCACCATCAAATTCATACATGCCATTAGTTTTATCCTCACTGTTGATTCTTCATTCATTTGCTTAATAAACAAAAAAACTAAGTACCTTTTTTTTTTGGTCAGGCCCTGGAGTTATAGAAGTGAAAAAAAGAGATCACCTCATTATTAGAACTTGGAGTTTAATGGTAGAAAAAGCATTGAAAAACAAATGCACAAATACAAGTTTTTTGGAAAATTATGATGTATACTGTGAAAGAAAACAAAAGTTGCCATGAGCTAGAATAAGGGACAACAACGTTAGGTCTCATGGTCAAGGAAGGCCTATATAAGGAAGATACATTTAAGAGATTATCTATGGAATACACATAAGTCAGGTGGACACCAAAGAGATGGAAAGAGCATACCAAGCAGGTATAACTGTATGTGAAAAGCTCAAGGAGAGAAAAGGCCCGTTGTGTTCAAAGACCTATAAGGTCAGTGTGCCTGGAACATAAAGATAGAAGGTGGGAATGAATGACAAAAAAGGCAGTAGCAGAAGTGGCTGCTGCCATGTCTTGAAGACTTGGAAGCCAAGGTGTGGTGTCTGTCTTTTAAGAGAGGCCACTGAATGATTCAATGAATATAATCGGGAAATGAAATCCAATATATGTACAGCAGGAGTTTGTCTACGAGAGGTAATAGTTAGACATTAATTAAAAGGTAAAACAAGTGTCATAAAAAAGGTACACATAACTTTGGATATTTCATTTAACCTAAAACCTATAAATATAATTGAATTGACGAATTTTTTCTTATAGGTCCAGCTCATGTCCTTTCTTTAAATGTGCATCATCGACTGGGGTTCTACAAAGTTTGCTTGTATAAATCACATTCCATAATAAACCATCTGTGATTTCCATTTTTAGTTTCTTTTAAGTGGAACAAAAATTCAAAAGATACTTGTGAAGCAATCAGTATAAAATCCTTCAAGATTTTTACAATAGTTTAAAAAATCTTTTATAATGATTTTTCTTACATATGATTTTATAACAAAGAATATATAATTCTATAGCAGTTTTAGAATTGCATTTATATCAGATCTTCCCAAATCATCTTCGTTTTCATATAAAATACTTTCTTTTTGTAATCATATTTTCCATTTATATAATAGGTAATTGAATGATATAATAAAGACTAAAACTGGCATAAACAGTGTTGGGAACAACACAAATGACTGTTGGTAAGTGTAAACCTCAAAATGTGGAAACACTGCCAGATGTAGTAGCTGAGAGGGGCTGGAACTGAGTTACAGGCTGCTTCAATATCCACAGTGGGCAATAGGAAGGACGTAGATGGGCATGTCTCCCTCTGGGTCCCTGAGGAGACAGGACCACTGGGACCACTGCTAAGAAGGACTGAGGCCAGGTTACAGGGCTGCTTCAAGATCCATAGTATGCATTTTACAAAGCGGTCACCTTTTCCAGTCTTTACTGACTGGCCTGGGCATAGAAACACCTTGTCATAGCAGCTAAGGATTCTGAGGCGCTGTCGGATTTTTTCTATAGATGGACCTACTCCCCGCCTCTTGTTCCCTCTTTGGGAAGGTGGGGGGAGGCATTCTTAACATTCTTTGCTTTCTCTCCATCCCCCAAAGACAGGGTGGGTGCTGAGAGCCTTCTGTGTGTTTTCCTTAGGGCAGAGCCCTGAAATGCGCAGATCTGGGGAACTTCGGACAATCCCGCGGAGCTGAGCCATCCGTCCGCGCATGCTCACCAGCAGTCCGCAGGGGCTCGGCCTCCCACGCGGCACACACGCATAGGGCACGCATGGCGCGTCAGCCAGGAGGCGGGGCGGGCTGAGGCACGCAGAGCGTTGCAGGCGCCAGGTGGGCTGAAATCATCAGTTGAGGCTTCCAGATCAGCTTGTTCGCCAGCCTCCTGAAGCAGTCCGTGCATTGGTCTGTAGGCTCTGTAGGCTCCAGCGCCCCTTGTTGAGGTCCAGGCCCTTGTGGCTCTGAGTCCTCCTCTCGCCTGCCTGCTCCCAGCCTCTTCCGACACCGCAGCTTGTGCTGAGACCCTCGCTATTCCCGGTGAGGCAAGAAGGAAGTGGCCTTTGGGGCAGCGTCCTGGAGGCGTGGGAAGCTGAACACTCACTCCCAACGCTCCCACTTTCCCTACCCCCGGGGGAAGTCTCGGGCTTAGTGGAGCCCTTCTTGGCACTGAGCTGTGCCACTCTGGGGGAGAGGCCGTGCAGGTAAAGGGAAAAGTGTTCTTACCCCCTTCAATGGGTCTGATCTCGGATTTTTTGCTCACGTGGTGTGCTGGAATTTCTCCGCTGGACTCCCCGACTCCCAACAAAGGTATTATTATCTATTCCTTAGTGGTTGTCAAAATCTATGTTCGTTCAGGCGGGGGTGGGGGGGTGATGGCTGAAAACGCCGCTTCCGCCATCTTGCTGACTCGTCTCTCCAAGAATTTTGTTTTTAAAACAAAAAGAAACACAGAGCATAATAAATTTGAAAATATAACCACAGCTATGGAAAATATTTAAATAATTATGAGTATATCCTGTGCATCTGTGCTAGTAACCTTTATCATGTGGAAGAAATTTGAGTATTGTCTGTCCAAATGAAGAAAGCTGAAATATGCTGAAGAGGAAGGGGTAGGAAATCTAAGGCAGTAGTTCTTAAACTTAAGCATGTATCAGAATCACCTGAAGGGCTTGTTAAAATGCAGACTGAGGATCCTCAAACCCAGGCTTTCAGTAGGTCTGAGCTGGGGTCCAAGAATTTGTAGTTCTAACAAGCTCCCAGGTGATCCCAATATTTCCTATCCGTGGTCATACTTTGAGAACCATTTCTCTAAGCACATAGCCAAAGAGGAAGAGGTAAAAATGTAGTAAAAGAACTATTAAAACTGCTGTCATTTCAGATGATTTTTCATAGAACAAATAATTCTTACATTTTAAAAATTGTTCCAGAATATAGATTAAGATGGAATGTTTTCCCATTCTTTTTACATAGCTGGCAAACCTCAGTATCAATACCTCAAACACAACCCCCCAAAAGAGCACACATATGTGTATATAAATACAACAGTTGCAAACATCAAAATTAGCAAATAAATTCAGGTATTCTGTTTAACTAAAACCTATTGACTGTGTAGGGTTTATTTCAATAAAGTCAAAATGGGTCAATGTTAGTATAATTATTTAAATAAAAAATAGGTTTGCTATTTGTGTGTGTGTGTGTGTGTGTGTGTGTGTGTGTGTGTGTGTGTGGTACCCGGGCCTCTCACTGTTGTGGCCTCTCCCGTTGCGGAGCGCAGGCTCAGCGGCCATGGCTCACGGGCCCAGCCACTCCGCGGCATGTGGGATCCTGCCGGACCGGAGCACGAACCCGTGTCCCCTGCATCGGCAGGCGGACCCTCAACCACTGCGCCACCAGGGAAGCCCAGGTTTGCTATTTTTTATAATTGAAAACTACTGAAAATGTGTAAAACATTTTCTGCAAATTAATAGTTAATATTATAGTAGTAGTGGCATACTAGAGGCATCCCAAATAAAATCAGGAAGAATACAGGGATTTTTCTATCACCACTCTAGTTAATCACTTTTAGAAAAGTGAGCTAATAATAATAAAAATTTAAATGTCATAAATATTGACAAGAGACAAGCTTATTGTTATTTGAAGATGATACGATGACGTATATAGTAAATATGCATCAACTAAAAATGAAACTAGTAAATCAACTTAAGCTGCCAAATACTAGATAAATATACAGAAAAATGACCCTGAAGCCTTCCTTTATAAAATTATCTGTTAGGGCTTCCCTTGGGCGCAGTGGTTGAGAGTCCGCCTGCCGATGCAGGGGA
>NW_020175410.1:2664413-2711695 GCF_003031525.2 Neophocaena asiaeorientalis asiaeorientalis
AAAAAAAAAAAAAAAAAATTACCTGTTAATATAAATTTAGTTAATGATATCAGAAAACTATGAAGTATCAAGGTTTACATCTAGTAAGAAAGACACCGAGCTTATAGGGAGAAAACTAATTTAATACAGAGTTATAAAATAAAACCTGAATAAGTCATCTCATGTTCCTATATGGGAAGAAATCAAGACTCCTCGAATTAATTTATAAATTTAGTCCATTGCTACTGAGAACTCTAGTAGGATTACTGGTAGTTGTTTTGATAAATGATAATTTACAATTATACAAAAATGCCTTTATATTTTTGCGATAATTAATATCCTTTAATGGTCAGTTTCCTTGCCATGTGCAGAATACTATCAAGTTAATGTAACTAAAATATGATAGTACCAAAAATAGATAAATAGCAAGTAATGTAAAATTAGACCAAAACGATGACAAAGATATGCAGAGAATTTCGTACTTGTAAAATGTTGAAATTTCAGATCATTGGATAAAAATGAAGTGCACAGTAAATTAGGTGACAGAATTGGTTACTCTTTTGAATGAAAATAAACTTATATTTGCATTCATATCTATGTAAAATATACATCCACTAGATTAAAAATGCAAATTATATCATAAATTAATATATAGTATAAGATAATGTTAATATAATAAGTAATACATTTATAAGATATTAGAAGAAAATATCAAAGTATATTGCTTAGGGTAGGAGAAACCTGTGTGAGGCAAACCAGAAACTTAGAACCCATAAAAGAAAAGGAAATTAAAATTACTTTTCATAATCTTTCATTTAAAAAAGTATATTAAAACTCATTAACAAAAGTCAAAGAATATTTCCAACACAAGTAATAAACATGGTGTTAATAAATTAAAATATGGAATTCTTAATAAAAAACATCTAATAGAAAAGTAGACTAAGACTATGAAAATTACAATGAATAGCCAGATAAAAAGATTCCTGTTATTAATTTATAAGGAAATGAAAAATTATACAATGGGTTATCTTGTTTCAGATTATTGAAAATTACAAAGAGTGGTAGTATCTAATGTCAATGAGTGTATACAAAAATAGGCACATTCATAATTGTGTGGTGGGTCTATCAATTTAATCTTTTGGAGAGTAATTTGATTGTATCTGTTAAAATGTGAATACCCTTTGAGCCATCAGTCCCATTTCTAAGAATCCATTCTGCAGAAGTAAATGATACAAAAGCCTAAACTGTACCAATTATATTTAGTGACATACAATTGGGAACAACCTAAAAGTTTATCATTTTGAACAGGAAAAGAGGTCTCAAAATTATAATGGTAAATCACAAAAGCAAATTGTCCGTAATTAAGCACTCTTTTTCCTATTCTTTAGAGAATGAGGATAATAGCTGTCTTAAGGAAGTATTGGGGATTGAGTGAGGGACTCTTAAAACTCTTACAACAGTATCTGGTGCTGATGCTCAATAAATGTTAAGAATGATGATGGTGATAAAATATGAACGGTTTTTTATGTAGCTTTGCCTCTAAGAACATATAAAAGAGTCAGCAAACATATATGCCAAAATGTTAACGATATTAACATTCTTACGTAGGGATTTGGAAAGGGAAATGATACTTTCTCCTCTTAACATGATTCAAAATATTGTATGACCATGGGCAATCTTTAAAATTTCACAGGATTTTTCAAATGTATCGAAGTCTCTAAACCTGCTACCATGATGCTTAAATTCTCCTTCAGATATTCACTCTGACCTGTTCTATATCCCTGCCTCTTATAAAAATTGTTCTAATAATGATTTGAGATTTGATGTGGTTTTATTTGCTTATTTTAAGTGGATAGACTTTACTAAATTATACTTGCCATTCTGTTGATTCTTGTTTCATACATTCTCATCTTTTCCTTAAATTTCTTTATGTTCACTATGTGCTGGACATTCTTTAAACGTTGGGTACTATAGTGAAAAATCAGTATTGGAGAATAGAGCAGACATAACTTCAGTTCTTATTCAATCTGCATTTTCACGGGGGGTGAGACAAACAAATGAATTTGAAGTAGTGGTAAGTGTTATGCAGGAAAAGATGCAAGGTACTATGATAGAAAGTGACTAAGCGTGTGCATGGTCTTTCACTGCTGAATGGAAAATATTTTCTGTTTTGTATGATATTATTTGGTGCACTTTGCACAGTGAATTCATCTGTACTGGGCTGCCTGTACCAGACCATAACAAAGGCTTCTGTTTAAGTGTTGTTGCCTTTGCCTCCTCTTGTTTTCTTTCTTTTTTTATTGAGGTATAATTGACATATAGCATTATGTTTGTTTCAGGTGTACAACGTGATTCAATATTTGTATACACTGCAAAATGAACATGACAGTAACTCTAGTTAACATCCATTACCGTACACAATTACACAATTTTTTTCTTTTTTTTGTCTTGTGATGAGAACTTTTAAGACCTACTTTCTTACTTAGTACCTTTGAAATATGCAGTGTGGTGTTACTGACTGTAGCCACCTTGCTGTACATTACACTCCCATGACAATTATTTTATAGCTGGCGGCTTATACCTTTTGACCCCCTTCACCCATTTTGCATCCCCTCTCCTGGCATCCACCAGTCTGTTTTCTGTATCTATGAGCTTGGTTTTGTTTGTATTATTTTTTTAGATTCTACGTACAAGTGAGATCATACAGTATTTGTCTTTCTCTGACTTAATCTCACTTAGCATAATGTTCTCAAGGTCCATCCATGTTGTCGCAAATGACAAGATTTCATTCTTTTTATGGCTAATATTCCATTGTGCACGTATACCACGTCTCCTTTATCCATTCATCCATCAGTTCAACTTAGGTTGTTTCGATATCTTGGTTATTGTAAACAATGCACGAATGAAATTGGAGGTGCATGTATCTTTTCAAATTAGTGTTTTCTCCATTTGCAACAGCTCCACTTTCTCTTTGGCCATCTCCCCTTTGCCGATTTGGCCTTATGCATCCCAAAGTTATCAAGGCCCTCATTGTTAGCCTTAAGACCACTGGCTCATTAATTTTACTTTTCACCTTTCTGGTTTTGTTGATAACTGTGACTTTCCCAGTCCATAACTACAGTGACCCTGACTTCTTATGTTTTTGTCCTTGTGGCTTTGAGCTGGAGAGTCAATTTCTGGAAAAGATACTGGTGGGAACTTGAACATCTGGGAACTGTAGAACCCAGGCTCCATGGGCGTTCCCTGTTGAAAAACATTCCCTTTTGTCACCAGTACAGAAAGCAAGAGAGATTATATATTTAAAATGCAAAGGATATAGTTCAAATTAATAATAGCTGCCTCACATACACAAAGGATCATTTTAAGTCCTTTTAACCATTAACTTTTTCCTGTCGTGTGAGTAATCATCCACCCAAGCAACACATGCCATATTGCAACAAGGAGAGTATAAATGTGTAATGTCAGGGAAGGAAGGGTGTTAGAACACAAAGGTACTCCTAGTGGAGGATCCACTTTAACAGAACAGCAGAATATTCCTCTTATGGGCCATTTACCAGGATTTATAAATGGCGTTGTTGAATAAATATTTCTTAACTTCTGATGGCGTATACTGTACTTACATTAGTATAAAAAATTCTAAAATATTGAGTCATCGTGGTCATTTAGTACTCTAGTTCTGATTAGTATTTTAGTCAGAAAAGAGTTCATTTATTAGATTATTCCACAAATACTTATTCAGTGCCTGCTGTAATTCCTGGATAAGCGTCACAGTGGATACAAAGATGAACATCATGCCAGAAAGAAGTGTGAATTCCAGCATATTGGACGTAAAACATTACACA
This sequence comes from Neophocaena asiaeorientalis asiaeorientalis, assembly GCF_003031525.2. Lineage (NCBI taxonomy): Eukaryota > Metazoa > Chordata > Mammalia > Artiodactyla > Phocoenidae > Neophocaena > Neophocaena asiaeorientalis. The sequence continues at coordinate 2,668,235 of NW_020175410.1, forward strand.
CATGCATCTTCCCTTAAATGTGGCTACAAGAGATACAAATAAGTAACGTTTCAGGGAATTAATTTTTGTCCCTTTAAACTGTCAGCATATTTATCTTGTTATTTTAAATTTATGATATTAAGTTATTATAAAGAGCATAATTATTATAAAGAATATTTAGCCCTAGAAAAATAGATATAAAGGATTTTTAGGATGTATGTCAGCCATTACCTTACTGTTAATTGGGGCATCAGTGTATAATAAACCAAGTACACAAACATCTGTATTACCTTTCAGTTTAATTTGTGGAGAAAAAATTTTAAGACTCATTTTGAGTTAGACTGTGGTAGCAATAGTGTGACATAGTATTTCAACCATAATAAATGTGAAAATAATAAAAGATTTAAGTAAACGTGTTTCTCACTAAGTATATCAGTGATCATCTTTGCAACTGAGAATATGCATAATTATGCATAATTAAAACCTATGACTCCCCACCCCCTAGGTCTCTGAGGCTGACTCTGAAAAGCCCATGGATTATATCCATGGAAATGCTTCTACTAACATAAATTATATCTGGCTTGCTGACATCGATAGATATTCAGCCACAGAATAGTGCTCATGTAAGATTGTCTTAGCCGAATTCTGTTTTCCCTACATAGAGTATTGATTTTGTAGCAGCTGTTAATCATCCCAGTAAGTTCCAATTTGGATACTCTTCAACACAGACGTCAGCACTGTGAGCAGAAACAAGCAAGGCAATAAGAATTTCAAAGGCTTCTGGAAAGGTCCTCCATTTTTTGTAGAACATATCCAGAAACAAGTTAGTATCGCACGCTGTGTAAAAAGTGAAAGCCAACATGAAATTTAAAACCTTTTCCATATTAGTACTTCTGAAATTGGAAATGGGTCTGTGCTCTCTGTGGAATTACTCTCTGAGTCTGGAAGAAATCTGACAAAGACTAGTGGACTTCTAGTGCACCATTTATATTACCACCCAAATGTCCTATCAAATAGATACTTGCATAGTTATGATTTAATATCCTTCAGCCTTAGTCAGTCACTAAAAGCCTCTTACTCCTCCAGTGTAGCAAAAATGTGACTACTGAATTCTCATAACTATAAAATTCAAGTTAGTGGAATAGTTAGCAATCAGAATTCCTTTAGTTATTAGCCCTTTCTTACATTACTTATTTCCTTGTGCCTTTACTGAAGATACAAAGGAAGTATCTTAACCATATAAATTTAGTTATGATCACAGACTGGTTAAGAACATAGTTTGGGGGCTTCCCTGGTGGCGCAGTGGTTGAAGGTCCGCCTGCCGATGCAGGGGACGCGGGTTCGTGCCCCGGTCCGGGAAGATCCCACATGCCGCGGAGCGGCTAGGCCCGTGAGCCATGGCCACTGAGCCTGCGTGTCCGGAGCCTGTGCTCCACAACGGGAGAGGCCACAGCAGTGAGAGGCCCGCGTACAGAAAAAAAAAAAAAAAAAACATAGAGTTTTTGGTCTGGTCCTGAAATCAATAAAATTAGACTCTGAACACGATCAAATCTATTTTTTTAAATCTCATTTCCTTTTCTATATCCACTTCATCTATGATTTTATTATAAACATATTTTTTAAGCTACCACCCTTTTATTACTTAACTTTAAATTTGTTTTGGCCAAATTCTGTTGGTCTAAAGATAATTCTGTTATTAAGCCAACAATAATTTATGTGTTTTCCTAAGTGAGGAACTTGGATTATACATTTGAGAAATTGAAAACATTAATCAAGTAAAGCCTATAATTCTCATTATAGAAAGACATGGTTTTCAAAAGTTTTTCACGTTTTATGACAAGAAGAAATTTATAATGACATTAATGCTGTATTGGATAATATGTTTTTCCTGGATAGTCTACTTCATACTTTTATTGGAAGATTCTGTTTCATAGGACATTTGTTTCTGAAATAGGTTATTTATCTTAAGAAAGATTCACGGTGTTTGAATAAATTGTCAGTCACCAAAAGATTACTAATCTCAGATGCTTGATAATTTTACCTCACAGCAGTTTATTTTACCTACAAAATTTTAATGTAAATTCAGTTCTAATCATTTTCTTATGATTACATAGTGTGTCTCTTTTTTTGGGTAGGCCACATTAAACCCGTCAGTAAATTATTTAAAAAATAATTAACTTACTCTTTACTGAATGATAAGTTAGTCATTAAGGAACAAGCAAAATATTGAGAATTTTTTCAAAACAGATCCATCATATAAAAACCAATAGTGAATACTATAATTTGATTTTACCCCCAAAACCAAAAACCCCAAACTAGAAATTTGAATCTAAAGCTGAAACAAAATTGTTCGTGTTTTATTAATAAATTTTCAACTATTGCTCTTTCATTAAGCAACTGATTGCTATATTTTCCAATTTTTTTTCCCCACCAGGTATTCTGTTTTTTTTTCTTTTTTTTTTTTTTAATGTGCAGACTTAAATACTTTTGAGTTACTTTTCCTGTACTTTCTTTATCACTCAAGAAAGTTTATAGTGGGTTTTGATTATTGACACAAATTTTTGATCTCTGAAGATGATACAATGCAGTGTTTAATTTAAAATATTTAATTAAAATATAAAATATTTGGGGAAAGAAGTGCAAAACCCACATTACATTTAAAAAAGGAAATATTTATTCCCAGATAATTTCTGAGTCCAAAACAATTAATTTTAGTTGTCCCCACTTCATCTCGCATTTGCTGAACCAATGCAAGCTGGCTTTGTATCTTGCTACTTAGTGTCTCACATACTAACGTTCCTGAAACTTCTCTGTCTCTTGTTACCCTTGACCTTCAAATGTACCAGTTCAGTAACACTATCTTTCTCAATATTTTGCTTCATTTAACCTTGAATCACTTTCTGTTTCTTGAATTTCTTTACTTCCTTTGGCTTCCTCAACCCCATACCCTCTCGAAACTTATAATTCTTTTCTGACCACCTTGCTGAGTATGTGTCACCTTCATGTGCTTTTCTGACTTCATCTCCCCTTTAATTGTGAAAGATTACCAGGACTGCTTTTCAGTTCTGCTCTTTCCTCTCCATATCTGCCTGGGTTATTTCATTCCCCATGATTTCAAACATCATCGGAAAATAGGCCAGCATTCACTGTACCACTCACATAGATCTCATCTTGGAGTTTCACAGATCTCCAAACCTAATGGAGGACTTCTGATGATTCTGTATCTGAATATTCTCTTAAGTATTTTCTTTTCCTTTTTTTTTTTTTAGCCCTGAAGGAGCTCAAACCCTTATCACCTCTAATTTTCACTATTGCAGTGCTTCCTTGTGGTTCTTCTCTGCCTCCAGTCCTAATTCTTCAGGTCCATGCCCTGCTTAGACAGCCATGCCTCTAGTGGCCCACTATTTCATACAGATGAATTCCAAGCTCCTTATCGTGTTCTGGCCCTGACACATCTTCAGCCTCATCTCCATTTTGGAAACTGCCAGTAGTTTCTAAAATGCTTCTTCGTGATCTGTAGTTTTACTCATGTCATCAAGTCTGTCTGGGTGAAACCGATCCCCTTCATCCCTCCCCCAGCCCCGACCACTAACTTCTCACAAATATATCCACCCTTTTCTAGTTAGCAAATTATAAGGTCAGCAGCTGTCCATTTGTGAATAATCAACTCAGGCTATTTTTCCCTTAAAAAGTCTTTCCTGAGCTATCAAAGTGGGTTTGCCGCTCTTTTTTGGTACCTCATGTTACTCTTCACAGATCTTTATTTAACATTAATCACATTTTCATGTTTTTATAGTCATCTGTTTGTCTGTCTTTCCCTAGAATATGAGCACCTTGCGATCAGGAATGTAAGTTATTCAAATGTGCCTACTCTTTGCACATACATTAGCATACAGCATTTCCCAATAGATAATTAAATGATCATTTACTGTTAATGAATAAATGTTCCACTCTCTTCCAGGCTACAGACAGATCTCTTTGGTTCCTCTTCTCGCTCGTATTTAATTAAGAACATTCTCATTGTTAGAGAAAAGCAAGCATTATAAAATTTCCATCATAATTTAAACAAAATTTTCTATATGTGTATAAAGGTTAGCATGTTATTCTTTTGACTATTTCTAACAATTTTAGAAAATAGGCATATTGAAAAGCTGCTTAATGTGCATAAAGGAATTCATAATGTGCTGTACATTTTCTGTACATATATTTCAAAGCATGGGATCTTCCCAAAAAAGCTATAAATGTAGGAGAGGCCTTTGTCTGACTTGAATGATTTTTAACAGAATTTTTATTTTATTTTTTTTACAGTCATTTAATTTCTGGGACATGGACTTTCCTAATGTTCCATAACTAATTTAATCTCACCTGGTTTTAGCTGTCATGTGCTTTTAATGACTAAACTTGCAAAATGTATCATAGCTAAGGAATTTTTTTTAATATTAAAAAAAAAAAGCCCTACACACTTGCTAAGAGCTACAATGCTACAAGTGACAATGATAAATGAGAGTGTATTTTTGAAGATGTAATTAATCTGCAGCAGGGTCAGAACAGCTCCTTAGGTAAATGAAACTAAATCAGCTGTGTAGTCTATAATTAACTTACAACCATATTAGTCCAAGTGTAATGTTATTCATTATATATGTAAGGTATTATTTTCTCCATACGAAAGTGGTAATTTGCTAAGTAATGATTAACAATCCATCTTAATACGTTAGTCATATTATCATAATATAATTGTCATACATTTGCATTTTATTCCATTTACCGTTTCTGTTTGAAAGGCAGGAGTAGATGTCTATTCTTTATATTGTATGTACAGAAATGAATAAATTGAAGATAAAGCCTGATTTCTTGTGATTAGGTTAGTTCTCCCTTGCACTCCATGCATCAGGTCTATTTCGGATTATTTGAGAATGTGGAGATTTTTACAATAAGCATTAAAGCAGGGGTATGGCATCATCTGCACTGAGTACGTGTAAGAAAAATTCAAAGAAATAAAGTAAGGAATTAATGACTTTTCAAACCCATAACCAGATTTTTATTCCATACATATCATTACATATTGAGCCCTGAATCTATAACAAGTTCAGGCATTCAGTGATTGTTACGGATATCAATTAACCAGGAAAGCTTACTTTATGCAAAGTATAGTGCTTTTCCAAGAACATTTTAGCAAATTAGGGAAACAAATGAGACTCAACACAGAAATAAAACATGTTTTCTAAGGACTGCTTGGGATTCACATGACCAAAACCCCAGTCGTGCTAGTTTAAGCTAAAATGGGAACATGTTGACTTACATAACTGATCCAGGAGTGTTTCAGGCTTCAAGCTGGGTTTGGAGGCTCAACACAGTCATCAATACCATATTACTTATTCTGTCCCATGGCTCAGTTGATCTTTGATTTATTTTCTAGCTTGGGTCCAGACAGTATTGTCTGGATTCAGTTTCTCTGTTTTCAGATCTGCTTACTACAGACTCGTCCCATCTAGTGGAAGAAATCACTTCCTGAAATTCTACATCCATAGTAGAAAGATGCAGTCTTACCTCACAGTTCCAGCAGCAAACCCTAGGGAAGTATTTGATTGAAAAAGTTTTGGACATATACTGAAGATGGGCTACGTAATTTGTAAGGCCCAGTGTAAAATGAAAAGAAAAAGCTTAACTTGTTCAAAAGTTAAGAGTTCAAGAATGAAGCAGTAGAACCTATTGAAAGACCGTCCTGGTGGTGAGGCTCCTTTTGATTACACAAGTCCTATGCCCCTGAAGCCCAGCCCTGCATAGACTCATTCCTAAAGGAATCACTGTGTCCTGAGGTACTATTGCATCAAAGAAGGGTAGTCCTGATGGTGATGAGTTTATTTCTACTTGAGTCACAAGGAATAAGTTGTCCATTATAAAGAGAGATTTTATTCTGAAAAAGAGGGAAGGGATATTTGATAGGCAAAGCCAGATATATGCTCACCAGAAGTCATTAAGAACTTGGGAAGTCACTTAAGAAGGAAACTGAGAGATTAATTCAAGTAAAAATCAATTCAAATCCTTGGTTTCTATATACATGCAAGTAACTGTCCTATTTGGTAAGAATATTACCTAAGTACCATAATAAGTGATATTTCCTCTAAAGAACATTGCAGTATAGCTGAGAAGATTTGAAAAACTATGAAAAAATTGAGTTGTTATTTTTGACTTTAGTTTTTTACAGATGCAGTTACTAGGTAAAAGCAGAATAACAAGTTAAATAAAAGTAATATGTGTATTTGCCAAGATAGACTAGGTTATGCTGAGCAAACAAACCCTCAAAATCTAGGAGCTTAAAAAAAAAAAAAACCAAAGGTTTGTTTCTTGCTAATGTGTTATATATATCCCTCATGGTCCAAAAGGCACTGTATTATAGGTCTGCTGTTTCAGGGGACTCAGGCTGATAGAGTCTTCCCCTTCTGGAACATCTCCTTTCACTATGACAGGGGAAATGGTAAATTCATATTGGATTTTAAAGGCTTTTACCCAAAGCTGGCACGAAAGAGTTTTACATTATTACTAAAGGAAGTATGCAGCCACAGGTAACTACAAGGGGGCTGGGGAGTTTATTTTTACCGTAACCCGTTAGAAGAACAAGAATATTGAGGGATATGTCCAGTGATGATCAGAATCAGGTCTTTTGGTTAGAAAATACTCAGTTTAATCTCTGCCCCACACCCAGTACTGTCGTGCCCTGATCAAGGATGCTAACCCTATACTCCTAGTCAGTCATGTCCAAACTGGTCGGAGTCCACGATCTCAGCCTAATCGGACTTTTCTTCAGGAGGTGAGGAAGTAGTCTACCTCAGTTCTTTGGGTGACCTCTCTTGAGTTAGAAACGTAGAATTAAAAATAGCAGTTGTCTGCCCTCGTTCTCACCTGATATATGGTGACTCAGGAACAGGATAACCGCAGTGCATGTTCCCAGAAAGGAAAAGAATGGAAGTCACCCAGCTGAGCCTGCTTTTTAGCATTTCTTAAAGGTTGCTGAGCATATAACTGTGAGGATTCCAACACTGGGAATGTGAAATGGAAGCTAATTAAACCTTTTTTCTGCTTTGAAGGGACCCCGTTGTCCATTGTTCACAGTCCCTTTGCTTTAGTCTTTTTCATTGTCCTCTTGGGCTACATCTGGGATAGGCATTTAGAAACTGGTCTCTCTTGAGAGATGATATGTTTGCTCAGCACAGATTCTACTCATAGATTGTTGGGGCCTCATCGGTCATCTCAATCTTCTACACTTATCTCCTTTAGTTCATGCTTTTTAAAATATTTTGACTACTTAGTTGACTAGCTGTTCGACTCCAGTCAGCAACATGGTCTACTACCTACACCGAGTCCCTTTTAATTGAGGGTACTTTATTTATATAAACTTCAGCTATAGACACTCAACCTTAATCTTTTTTTTCCTTGAGCCATCTTTTGCAATTAAAAGAATTTACTATGTGCCACACACATTAGCCTGACTTTTCTGTAATGAATGTTAATCTTTCAGAGGTTCTAAAAATGTGCATGAAGACTATAACCTGAATCACAGCCTTATCCTGAGTCAGTTTAATAAATTGAAAGTTTTTAATAATAGCTCTAAATCCATATTTTTTTTCTTTACAAAAGCTGAGTTTTAATCTGCTTTTGTGTCTCTAAAGCTGTCTCAGTTTTATCTTGTACGGTTTGAGAAGTTTCCTCTTCCTGCCCTAATGAATTCTCTCTTTATATTCTTTTATTCTTCATTGCAAAATCTCCAGTTCTTTTTTGTGTTCATTTCTTCCTTGAAATACCTTGCCAGATACCAGCAGTGACAACCGACACAGAGTACCTACATTTTTTAAAAACTTTTTCTCTTATAGCTCAAGATATTTAGTACATGATCCACTTCACTTTCACCAAAGTATAACGTGAATGATCACCTTGTTTCCTACTACCTCTGATAATAGTTTCCTCACTACATAGCATCCTACACCTAACAGCTAAGCCAATGTCATATGTGGTTTTTTTCTTTACTTAAAATATCATGATAACATCCTCCATAAGATAACAATTTCTGTTACAGTGTGGTAACAAAAAGCCCTCCAAGTCTCAGTGGATTAAAAACAGTTTATTTTTCATTCAAGCTGTGTGTCCAGCATATGTTGCCAGGATTCTCTGATCCATATCATCCTCATTCATGGACCCATAATTGAATGTTGTCTCCACAACTTGGAAAGTTGATGGTTGCCTTGGCAGCAAAAAAGAGATAGAGTGAATTACACACAGGCTCTTCAAGGGATCTGACTGACAGTGATATGTATCACTTTGGTTCACTTACTATTTTTTTTCCTTTAGCAAGTCACGTGTCCACTCCTAATTCCTGATAGTGCCCAGAGAAAGACTGAAATATGGATAAACAGTCCTAATGACTATCCTAGCATGAATGCATAAAGAGGAGTAGAAGTAAATGCAGTTTAAGGAGAATCTGTGAAAGAGATAAAACATCTAGCAATAGAGGGAGTTAGAGGGGATGGTGATAGAAAGGGTGGAATAGCAGGTATAAAGGAAATGGGAAACGTTCAAAAGCTGTATTGAAAAAAAATACATATCTTGGCACGAGCATGAAGAAGCATCTGACAGTAGAAATACAAGTGGGAGTGAATGAAAGGGAAAATTGACATTTGGGAGCAAGCCTAGAAAGCAAAGAAAGAACTGACTTTTAGGTGGAAAAAATAGTGTGATAGGCCTAAAAAGCGAAAATGGAGTTCTATAAAAGAGAAAACGCCACTACTGAGGAATTTATTAACACCCTTGTCCTAGAAGAATTTTCCCATCAAAAACAGTGTGTGAAGTTTTATCATTACTATTTTCGTGCCCCAGGATTTTTGACTATCCGTATAATCCAAATAATAAATGTGCCAGATAATCTGGATATTCTTTGAAAACTAACCTGAATTGTTTTCCATTAGACACAAAAATTTGGCTTGCATATCAGCTATGTTAGGGATCCATGAGAATAAAAGATGTTATTGACATTTTTTATACACAAAAATGAGTGACTCCAAACATGTGTTAATGAATTTTAAATTCCTATCATGAAGATTTTTGTATTGTTTAAATGATTCTGTATGTTAGGTTTATTCACTTTGTTTTATAAGCACATATCACTTGATAAATATCTTCAAGTCTTATGAAAACCACTGCTGTTCTACTACACATTTACAAATACAAAATTCCAACTTTACTGGGATATAAATGATATCACATTGTCAGAGTTAAAGATGTACAGCATGTTTATTTGATACACTTATATAGTACAAAATGATTACCACCATAGAGTTAACTAACACCTGCACCACATCACATAATTACTATTTCTTTTTGTGATTATGTGTATTTCTTTTTGAGATTATGTATGTGTATGTGTATGTAGAGAGATCTACTCTCTTAGCAACTTTCAGTATATAAAACAGGGTTATTAACTATAATCACCATGTTCTACATTAGATCCCCAGGACTTAATTCATCTTATAGCTGGAAATTTGTGCTATTTGAAAAATGTCTCTCCATTTCCCCCAACCTTCAGCTGCTGGTAACTGCCATTCTAGTTTCTGTTTCTATGAGTTTGGCTTTTTTTAGATTCTATATATAAGTCATATCATACAGTATTTGTCTTTCCCTGATTTATTTCACTTAGTGTAATGCCTTCCATGTCCAACCATGTCACAAACAGCAGAATGGCCTTTCTCATAGCTGAATAATATTCCATTTTATATTCCATTTGTGTGTGTGTGTATATATATATATACACACACACACACATATACATACACACACCATATCTTCTTTAGATGGACATTTAGACTGTTTCTGTATCTTGACTATTGTGAATAATGCTGCGGTAAGTATGGCAGTGCAGGTCTCTCTTCAAGATACTGTTTTTATTTACCTGACATATATCCCCAGAAATGGGTTTGCTGGATCATATGGCAGTTCTACTTTTAATTTCTTAAGGAATTTCCGTATTGTTTTCCATAGTGACCGTACCAATTTACATTTCCACCAGCTAAATATTTATAAATACAAAATTATAAGAATTTATATTGTGTAATTTTTATTAGATGAGGTTAGTCAGTTAATATTCTCAGTGACTGCACCGAAATAGAAGGAATTTTCTTCTTTCATTGTTATAACCTGTACCAACACAAAGACTTTCTTCTGATGTTCTGCTGAAATTTCCTAAATATATGTGATTACATATCTGATGGTTATCTTATAACTGTAACTTGAATATTTTTTAATTATCTCAAGGTCATTTGAAATTTCAGAATTAATGGCTAGATTATAGAGAAGTAAAAATTCTATCCTGAAAGCAATGTAATGTGTTTAGTAATATATTAAAAAGGAATTTTAGTTAATATCTTTATTTTTTATCAAGATGAAATTTTTAAAAGATGCTTATGGTGTCCTACACTTAAAATCTTCTTTGTGTCCTTTTGAGATCCCTGAGGTATATGCAGTTGTGTCCAGAAAGAATTTGTGGAGCTTTCTCTCTAGCATGTACAATTGGTCGTTACCTTCTGAGCTAGCCATATCTTGAGTTTTAAATTTATTGCCATAATAATGAGCTGTTGTTTATTGAGCTGCTACTATACGTGAGCGTATTTGGTACTAGATGCTTTACAAATTTTACTTCATTTAATTATCTCCACATCACTGTGAGCTAGTCACTGCTACTCCTGTCTCATTCCTGCTGATGAGAAAACTGAGGTTCAGGGGGGTCAATTTTCTCATCTTCATGCAGCTGGTAAGGGGGGAGGGCAATATCAAAATTCAGTCTTTTTTTCCATTCTTTCAGGTAGGTTTTCTGACTCCATGAACTCTAAAGTTTTTAAGTACCGTAGCCTTGATAGAATGGAAATTTGTTCATCATTGTATATTTAGAAATTATTTTAATTTCTGACCTTTTTAAGACGGAATAAAACATGACGTGGACCTGTAATGTGTTGTGGCCCATAGCATGAAACTGTGCAAGTAAATCTTTATCTCAGATTCCTTAAATAGTTCCAGTGGACCTATCCACTCTTTTTTCGAAGCCATCACAGCAAAGTCAGATAAACACAGATTTGGGAGCAGTTTAGCTGTAGAGACAGGACATTTTATTTGCACACCACAATCTCCTGAAGTACCTTGACCTCAATGGTAACTTAGCTGGCAATCTGCTGGGGGAGTGGAGGGGAGGCATGATTGACGTCTCAGGAAGATAGTCCCAAGCAGAATCTTCCCCAACAGAAAATCCTCCAGTTGTGTGCCTGGACCACTGGCAGGCAGAAGTGTTATATTCATATTTGAATATCTGAATCTTTTGCCTCTGCAAGAGAAAGGCAGCTACAGCTTGGTTCAGCTGACCAAGCAACGTAGTGAAATGCAAAACTGGTAAAATTATATGGAAAATCTTCTCCTGGATTATTCAAGGGCATGTAGGAATTAAATAGGAAAATAAAGTACGCAAGAGTTTCCTGGGCAAGAAGAATGATGTGAGCAAAGTTATCAAGTGGGGAATTTAGGTAGCATGAACAATGTTTAGGGGAGAGTGACCACTGTGACTTGACAGGTTTTTGCAGGTAGATGATCATGTGAGAGTTCAAAAACAGCAGTCTGGTTCACCATGAAAAAATTGATAAGGAGTTTGGAAGTTAAGGTGTAGTCTATAAAGAACCATTGGAAGATTTTGGGAAAACATTGGAAAGGAGTGGTATTTTAGGAAGAAGAATCTGATTTCAGCCAATAAAATGTATTTAAAAGTGCTGGCAGGGAGGCCAATAATGAGTTCAGAGGCCAGCAGTTTCCATGGTATGCAGTGATGATGTGATGAAACAGAACAGGATTTTTAGAATGGGAATATTAGAAATCAGTGTGCTAAGGACCACAGGAACAATTGAGAAATTTTGATGATGGATCTGAATTGAGGTTGACATGGCTATTGAAGATGTTTTGACTTCAGAAACACTCTGGTACTGATTGAGTTGGAAATTCAGGTCTGTAACACAAGAGGATGTGGTGGTAAAAATTTGAGAGTAGGTTAATGTGGATATGATTGGGAAAATCCTATAGAATGTAAAACAAAGTGGCTGAGAGAATAAGTCATTTACATACTTTGGGAAATTTTTAAATCTTTAGGTTGCTTCTGTATAGCTCTCTTTAAATATCAGTCTATTGTTTCTTAATATAAGAACTCTAAAAGACAAATAATTACTTTAAAGTGTTATTCCATACATGTATTCATGGGGAAATATCAGTGATATTTTATCTTTTATTGTTTACCCTCAGTGGGCTCAGTTCATTCTTGCTTCATTTGTTATGTTTAACAAGTAGCAAGGTATATTTCCTACAGTCCCACGTTTCCATTTGGGCTCCAAGCCACTGCCAAATCTTCTAATCCAGTTTGGAAGCATTTCACTGTGCCTCACAAGTGAAATGGTACTCTAACTGACATGTGTTTGTGAATCATTTTTATTTCGGTGTTCATTAACATGAACGAATCATCGTTTTCATAATTCTCAAGTAAATTGCTCTTTACTTAAGTTATTGTATGTTCCCATGAATGAAGGAATATCACATATCTTTGGACAGGTTATCGCTTATGATATGAGTCTATCTGGAAGAAAAGAGACACAACATTTTTAATGCAGTATTTTTCAAAGTGTAAACCATGGACCACTAGTGGATCTTTATAACCTATCAAATGTCAACCAGGTGTCTGGTGGCTTTGATGAAACCACAGTGAAATTTTTTTCACATGTATTGCACAAATTTGAAAATAACATTAATTACTATTTTCATAGATACCCTATTATACTACTAAAAATAGTTGCATTTGAAAGGGTATATGCATGCTAAAAGGACAGTGTTGATCAGTTTATCCTAGAACATGTTCAGATAACAGGGTAAATTTCCTTTCACCTAATATTTTCATATTATTTGCATTTATTGCTTGTGTGTTTTAAATATGCATTTGTCATTTTTACAGTTACATTGAGTTTTATCCACAGTTCATTGGGAATTAATCAAAGCTTCAAAGTAAACCATTCGAATATAAATATGATGAAATCAGTCATGAAGTTGTAACTCAAACTGTGAACCAGACTCTTACAGGTGTAGAAGGTAAAACTGAATATTCTCAGGGAAGCAAATTAACAAGTGTGATGACTTTGCACCAGTAGCCAAAACAGAAAATGATATGATAGGAATTATGAAGATAAAAATCTTTTAAAATTAGATTTTATTGTATTAATGATTTTTTTTTTAGCTCACCCTAGAGGTTTTTAGGTCAGATGTCTCTGACAATTGGGGGTATGAACTTTTGCTTAATTTTCAAACAAAACACAATAACCTCTCTGGTAAACCAATTGAGTTATTTCAGGACAATCATAATACAATGTTTACAAAATTGATTACTATTACTTTTGCCAAAGGCAAGGAAAAGACCATTTCAAAGGCATCATTAAAGTCACATTTTCATAGTAAATATGTCACATGGTTGCTGAGAGTATTATAACAACATCTGCAAGGTTAGTAAATTTTATACCCCCAAAATGATGTATGGGAAAACTCCTTTATCAAATGATACTGTTGACTATGGTATAATGTCATTGGCCTACACCTTGCAAGAGCAAACCCAGGGTTTTTGCATACTATCAAATATTTCACTTAAGTGAAACCAATGATGTGATAATGGAAACGGGCTTGATGTTTTTTTCTACTTATCACATGAAAATTCATGTTATAGGAGATTATTCAAAATTATTTTACAAATTATTACATAGAATTAAAAGTATATTGTGATCAGTAATTTAAAAGTCTAAGTATTACATCCTGAAGGGGTTAACCCTAAAAGACAATCAGTCCACATACTGTGACTATTTAATGGTCAGATATACACCTCTGGATCTTGAGTAAGTGTAGAAGCAAATCAGTAATTTGAAGGTGACCAAAAGACATGTCCTAAGTAGAAACCATTTTAGTGTGCTGTTTGAGGAATTGGATAGCAACTCCAGGATTGAGCTTTTTATTACTGAATCACTATGGCTGTCAAGAAGAATGAGCATTACATGGGTCTTTTTGAAATTAAAAATGAAAAAATTTTAAATTGTGGATAATGTAAGTAATTTACTCAACTTTCATATCTCAGCAATATTTTAAAAACATTTAGGATATATAATTTACACACTATAGAATTAACCCATTTAAGGGTAAAGTTCAGTGATTTTTATTAAATTTATATAATTGTGCAACCATATGCATAAAACAGTTGTAAAACATTTCTGTCATCCCCAAAAGTTCCTCATGTTCTTGCAGTCAGTCTCTGCTCCCACCTCCAACCTTAGGCAGCCATGAGTCTCCTTTCTCTCTCTTTTGTTTCCTACTTTATTGCACTGGCTAGAATCCAGTGAGTAGGTATACTTTCCTTGTTTACAATATTAAGGAAGAGACACCCAGTCTTTGGCAATTAAATTTGAGTTTAGCAATTAAATTCCAGTGTCTTTTGCAAAGCTGAGGAAGTTCCTTGTTAATGCTAGATTGTTGATAGATTTTTTTATCCTGATGAGTTTTATTGCATTTTATCAAATGATTTTTCTGTATCTATAGAAACGATAGTTTTAGATACCAGTTTCCCTCTGTGCACTGCTTTACCTGCAACCCATACTTTTTTTTTTATGTTTTGATATGTGTTCAGAAATTTTCTAGTTTCCTTCATGATTTCCTTTTAGATCAATGGGTATTTAGAAGTGTGGTGTTTAAGAAATGTTTGGAGATTTCTCTTTTTTTTGTTTCTCATGTGGTTGATTTCCAGTTTCATGTCGTTGTAGTGGAAGTGCATCCTTTGGCTCATTACAGTAAATTTAAAATTGTTGATACTTTTTACTGGTTTAATGTATAGTTTATCTTGGATAATACTCCTTGTGCACTTGAAAAGAATCTGTAGCTTCTGTTGGGTATAGTGTTCAAGAAATGTCAGCTTAGTCAATATGGTTGGTAGCGTTGTTTTAGCCATCTATTTTTGAATTGTTTTACCTAATATTAAGAGTGGGTTATTTGACTCTCCAAATACAATTGTTAAATTGTCTGTTTTTCTTTCAATTTTGTTGCTTTTTATTTTATGTATCTTGGGATCTATTGTTATGTGTGCATACTTTATGATTATTGTATCTTCCTTATGTTTGACAGTTTATTAATGTGATACCTCATTTTCTTGGCCTCTAACAATATTTCATGTTTCAAAGTTTATTTTCTTACATATTACTATGTTGACTCTAGCTCTCTTACATGGTATAACTGTTTGTCACCCCTTTGCTTCCAACCTATTTGTGTCTTCGAACCTAAAGCCTGTTTCTTGTAGAGAGAATATAGTTGGATCTTGTTTTGTATCCAGACTGACCATCTCTACTTTTTGATGCAAGTGATGGTCCTTTCGTATTTCTATAATTACTGATATGGTTGTTTTCACATCTGCCATTTTGTCTTTATTTTCTATAGGTCTCATGAAATTTTGTTCCTTTGTTCCACGTTTACTGCTCTTTTTTGGGGGGGATTTTAACAAATTTCTGTTCTGTATCATTTTTATTCCTCTAATGTTTTTTTTAATAGCAATTGAGGTATAATTTACATGGTCTAAGATTCAGTTATTTTAAGTGCACAGTTCAGTGGTTTCTTAGTGTTCATTTGAAGTTACTACCAACTCCCATCTTCAGTCACAGACTATCACTGATATACTTTCTGTCTCTATAAATTTGTCTTGCCTAGACATTTTATTGAGATATAACTGACATCCAGCACTGTGTAAGTTTAAGGCATACAGCATAATGATTTGAATAATATACATTATGAAATGGTTACCACAATAAGTTTAGTGAACATCCATCATCTCATATAGATATAAAGTTAAAGAAGGAGAGAATACATTTTTCCCTGTGCTGAGCTCTTCAGATTTACTCTCAACAACTTTCATATATAACATACAGCAGTGTTAATTATCATGTTGTACATTCCTGGTACTTATTTATCTTTTAACTGGAAGTTTGTACCTTTTGACTGCCTTCATCTAATTCCCACTCTCCCCACACCCACCTCTGGTAACCACAAGCCCGATCTCTTTTTCTGTGACTTTTTGTTGGTTTGTTTGTTTTTGAAGTATAATTGATCTACAACAATATGGTAGTTCCTGGTAAACAACATAGTGATTTGATATTTCTATACATTTCAAAATTGTCACCACAATAAGTCTAGTTACCATCTGTCACCATACAAAGATATTACATAATTATTGACTATTTTTCCCACACTGTACATTTTGTAGCATGACTCATGTATTTTGTTAACTGGAAGTTTGTACCTCTTAATCTCCCTCAACCATTTCTCTCCTCTCTCCACCCCTCCCCTCAGGCAACTACCTGCTTATTCTCTGTATCGACTGTGTTTCTATTTTGTTATATTTGTTCATTTTTTGTGTTGTTTAGATTCCATATATAAGTGAAATCCTACAGTATTTGTCTTTCTCTGTCTGACTTATTTTACTTAGCATAATACCCTCTAGGTACATTCATGTTGTTGCACAGGTCAAGATTTTGTCTTTTGTATGGCTGAGTAATATTCTATTATGTATATGCATGTATTTTTATGTGTCTTATATGTATATAAATTATATACACACACCACATCTTTATCCATTCGTCTATGGATGAACACTTAGCTTGATTGTGTATTTTGGCTGTTGTAAATAATGCTGCAGGGAACATAAGGGTGCACATCTTTTCTAATTGGTGTTTTTGTTTTCTTTGGATAAATACTCAGGTGTGGAAGTGCTGGATTTTATGGTGGTTCTATATTTAATTTTTTGAGGAATCTCCATACTATTTTCCATAGTGACTGTACCAATTTACATTCCACCAGTAGAGCAAGAAGTTTCCCTTTTCTCCGCATCCTTGCCAACACTTGTTATTTGTTGTCTTTTTGATAATAGACATTCTGACAGGTGTGAGGTGATATCTCATTGTGGTTTTGATTGGCATTTCCTTGCTGATTAGTGAAGTTGAACATTTTTTCATGTGCTTGTTGGCCACCTATATGTCTACTTTGGAAAAATGTCTATAAACATTTATAGAATTAGAATCATAAATATGCAGTCTTTTGCATCTGGTTTCTTTCATTTAGCATAATGTTTTAAGTTCATTAATATAGCATACATCGGTAGTTCATTTTTTAAAAAATATTGAGTGGCGTTCTATATAGTTATATCAAGTAGTGTACATCCTTTCATTAATTAATGTGTATTTGGATTATTCCCAGTTTGGGCTGTTAGTATCATAAATAATGATGCATTCACATGCATTCCTTTGTGTGGACATATATCTTCTCTTCATTGCTATTGGATAGACTCCTAAGAGTAGAATTGCTTAGTTGTTTGGCAAGTACCTGTTGAACAGTTTAAGAAACTGTGAAACTGTTTTTCAAAGGGGCTCTGTGTGCCATTTTACATTCCCACCTGCATTACGTGAACAATTCAGTTTCTCCGTATCATCACTAACTCTTGATATAGTCGTTTTTTGAGCCATTGTGGTAGGTGTGTTGTGGTATCTCATTATGATTTTAATTTGTATTTTCCTAATGACAAATGATGATCATTTATTCACATGCATGTTAGCCACTGATATATCTTTTTTGATTAAATACTCAAATCTTTGTTCCATTTTTAAAACTTGGGTCTTTACTGTTGATTATAAGAGATCTTTATGTATTCTGGATATAATCCCATTATCAGATATATGTTTGAATATTTTCTTCCAGTCTGTGACTTGTCTTCCATTTCTGAATGGTATCTTTTGATGTACAACAGTTTTAATTTTAATGAAGTCCAATTTAAACATTTTTTGGTGGATCATTGTTTTTTTGGTGTCATGTCTAAGAACTCTTTGTCCAACCCAAAGGTCATGAAGATTTTCTCCTATATTTTCTTCCAGAAGTTCAGTAGTTTTAACTCATCTATTCAGATGTGGGATCCATTTTCAGTTAATTTTTGTATACGCTTTGAATGAAAAGCCTAAGTTCTTCTTCTTTTTTTTTTTTTTTTTTTGCATATTGTTATCCAGTTATCCCACTGCCATTTGCTAAAAATTCTGTCCTCTACCCCATTTGAACCAATTCGATGTCTTTGTCAAAATTCTATTGACTATAAATGTAAGGGTTTATTTTGGGACTCGTAAATGTGTTCTATTGGTCTATATGCCTATCCTTATACCAATACCATACTCCCCGTTGCTATAGCTTTTTAGTAAGCTCTGAAATCAGATAGTTTTAAGTCTTTCAATTTTCTTCTTTTAAAAAATCGTTTTTGACTATCCTGGGTTCTTTTTATTTCCACATAGGTTATAAGATCATCTTGTCAATTTCTCCAAAATAAACTACTGGCATTTTGATAAGGATTTCATTAAATTCATAGGATATTTCTGTAAAATTGCTATCTTGACACTACTGTTTTCCAATCCATGAACGTAAACTATCTCTCACTTTATTTAGACTTTCTTCAGTTCTCTTAGCAATATTTTGTACAGGCTTTCCCCTTTTTATTAAATGTATTTTTGAGAATTTAGTCTTAGGAACTATTATAAATAAAATTATTTTCTTGATTTTACTTTAAGATTGTTCATTACTAGTATATAGAAATAGAGTTGATTTTTCTAGATTGATTTTTGTATCATGTTTTAGTAATTGTTGGGCTTGTTGGATTGGAATTTTCTATGATTACATTATCTGCAAATAAAATATAGTTTTCCTTTCTTCTTTCCAATTTGGATGTTTGTAATTCCTTTCTTTTCTTTATTGCTCTAGCTATAAACTCCAGTGGAATGTTTGAATATAAGTGGTGAAAGTGGATATTCCATTTAGTGTAGCAGTTTTTCAAGGGATAGATTCAAGTGTATTTGAGGACATAAACTTTCCTTTATATGCATTTGCCGGTATAAAAATGTAAAAATAATTGCAAAATTTTTTGATAGACTATTAAATGGACTAAAATTACTTTCTTTTTATTCCACATTATATAGCAGGTTTTTATATGGTTTGCTTTAGATTTAGATTCTTTAGCTCTACTATATATTTTCTTAAGATACTTTTTAGGGGAAACAGCCTAGATAAAATGAGCTGGAAAACTTTGTATCCATTTATGACATTTTCTGCTAGCTTCTTTGTTTTCTGAGAAACGCCATCCTGTACGAGAGCAATGAATTAGTAGGGGAAAATGAAAACAAAGAAGAGGTTTAGTCTAATGGTAAATTACATAAATGATTCATGGTGCGATTGTTAAGAAGTGAGTTTGAGCCACCTTTGCTGTCTTTTGTATGATGGCACATTTCTTCTCAGGAACTTAATGTAGTGGGTAGCTTGATCTCATGGATGTGTTCATGAGACGCCCAGTATTGTATGGTAAACTCACTTAAAGCATCTTTTCATATTTTATATATGCCATTCACTTTTCAGCTTTCCTTTCTCATAAAGGAGACAGGAATTTTAAATTGTAGGTTGTATCAGTTGACAGGTGATCAAGGAAGAAGGCGACTTGAGATGAGTTATTGTGTACACAGAATGACTAGCCATGTTAATTGCTTACTACCTCCCTTCCTCAGCCTGACCAAAGGCATTACCCAATGCATGATCTTTATTTATTACCTCCCAATTTTTTATGCTTCATGAAACAGTGTATAGTAATTTATTTTAAAAATTAACAGTGGAACGATTCACTTTGGAAAAGCAATTATAAATAAGTTTTGGTTACAACATGAGAAAATATAGTCTCAGTAAAATGGCATTCCTGTCTTTGAAGGATTATTGATGTTTTTATATAAGACAGAAACCTTTAATGAGATCTCAATCAAAGAAAATACTTCATTAATGATACGAGAATTAATCAATGCTGATCAAATAAATCTACCCCAGTCCATTTTGGATTTCACTTTATGAATAGCTGCTCAGGTTAAAAGATTAACAAGTTCGTAAGTGACTACTAATAGCATTTCATTTGACTATGCATCTGTATCTGGCTAACTATACAAGACAGTATTTGAAAGTACTTCAGATTGCAGTTTATTGTAGTGTAGAATTCCTTGGAGTAGGAACATAGCAGGCAAAACAATATAAATCAAGGCTTAATCTAAAACCATGCAAAAATACTTGAAGGTATATATTGTATTTCATGGGGCTGTGGCAGAAAATAGAAAAATACTAAAAAATAGTAACATTAAGACTATGTTGAAAAATTTAGCAAAGAATTTGAAAGTAACCAAGCTCCATTTTGATAGCGTTATCATTTCTTTGGATGCTGTCAACTCAGCCTTATCCTTTAGAGAAGGAATTTTTATCTATTGCTGAAAGACATTTTTTCATGGCAAATGATGGTATTAACACATTCTAGAGCTCCATGCCAACATTACATACAAAATGTCATCATAATTACTTTGTAATGGAATCAACATGATCTTTATTTCAGGGCTCATATTATTGGTTTTTTAATCATATTACTAAAGAAGAAATAGTTACTTAAAAGGTTGTACAGATTATTAATTTTTAGCACCATTCCTCAGTGAAATAGTTGATCTTCACCCTCAGCAAACACATATGTAAACCATATTCCATGAAATCCTTCTCCTGGTATCCTTGCCACGCCACAGTTTTTGTATTTGTTTAGGTTTCTGAATTCAGCCTATATCAGACAACTTTTCAGGAGAGGATCCTTTATTATTCCCTTTCCAAACTTAAGGTTGAAGCTTTGAAAATAATGTTAAGTAAATATCTTTAGTGTGTTTCAGTACCATTTTAAATAGTTATCCAGACAGTTCTCATGTCACTTAGTAATTTCAGGAAGAGAAGACAGTGAGGGTATATATAAATGATTCCAACTTGGGTCCTACCAGTTAGTAATGAATTTAAGCTACACTCTTCATTTGGATTAAGCCACTAAACCCCAGTGCAAATGATCAATTTCTTAACTTTGTCTCCTTTGACCTTATAGTATTCATTCCACTTCTCTATCCCTGTCTCAGTTATTTGCCCTATCACGTTTTTTTGAAGTAGTGTGCAAAGAAGCAGTCGCATAGCACAGGGAATCAGCTCGGTGCTTTGTGACCACCTAGAGGGGTGGGATGGGGCGGTGGGAGGGAGACGCAAGAGGGAGGAGAGATGGGAATATAAGTATATGTATAGCTGATTCACTTTGTTATACAACAGAAACTAACACAACAATGTAAAGCAATTATACTCCAATAAAGATGTTTAAAAAATGAGTATTAAAAGATACAATAGTATTCTGTATTTTATAGGTAAACCATAACAATTCCTATTTCAGAGACTGATTACCTATCTTGTAAAATATATATCCCCATTCCCATGTTTTTCTAATGAGTTGTGTAATATTTTTGGTTACCCATATTTATGCTCTATTAATATAAAGTATGATTTTTTTCTGTCATCACTTTATAGAATATATATTACAATATAGGTATTCTGCAATTACTGTTGAGAACCACAATACAAATACCATTTCTACAGATTACTTCATAATTATACTTCAAGTTAGCATTTTTATATCTTGTAAGCCTACAGTTTAAAAGACAGGAATAATCAGATAATTAGTCTTTGATTACATAGTACTCACCCTGTTCTTAAATGTACTTAAATGGCCAGTAATTACCATGTAATTACAGAGCAATTATTTTAGTGCATTCACACCAGCATATGTAAGGCAGCATGTCAGTGATTTCATCCCCTGTGTTTAGGGATTTATGACTCAGGCATGGAAAGGTCACTGCAGGCTGCCTTGGGGAAGAACTGCCTGAGCGAGTGGGCCATGTTGTGAAGGTGAGAGCAGGTGGCATTGCAGTAGAAAAGCCTATTAAAGTAGTGGTGACTGCTTTTTGAGATTTTTGACATGTATAATAAATACAAATATGTACAGAAAGAGAAAATCCAGAGTTTATATTAACTGTTGAAAATTTTGTAGTCCATCAGTTTGTTCATTTTTGCTAAAGTATCTCTTTTCATTTTACCCAAAGATGCTTTTTGGGAGGCTACTAATAGACCATTTTAAATTACACAGTACAAGGTTCACACACTAAAAATTTCCATCTCACTTTCTTATAGCAAGAAGTTTTAAGTGCCAGCACCTGGCACTCAGCAAAAGATCATAGTTAGCACATTTTCTTTTTATTGAGTTGTTGCATGGCAAGAATTGATAATTTTCCACTTTGAGAGTTAAATAAAAGTTGATGCTTTAAAAATAGCTTTACATGGTTGAATTTCCTACTGAACTATGTATGTAATTCTTTTAATTCTGTAATGCTTTATTTTCTACATGTTTATTTTAATTACAGCCATGTTTGATTAAAAGAAATTGGCATTATTGGTGTTAACAGGGAAAAGTATATCCTAAACCGAACCAAACTTATAACATTTACGGTAATATTGTCCTGCACTTTCTTTGAAACTCCCCAAAGTAATTCAGACAGAGTCAGGCATGTATAAAAATTCCAGGAAAACTTTGAGTTGAAATCCGTTCTAACCTTAATTTGCTGGTGCCAAAAGTTGCTATTTCACCAGCAGTTGTGGATATTTACTTTTATTATTATTTATTTATTTATTTATATTTTATATGTATATATATATATTTTTTGCGGTATGCGGGCTCCTCACTGCTGTGGCCTCTCCCGTTGCGGAGCGCAGACTCAGCGGCCATGGGTCACGGGCCCAGCCGCTCTGCGGCACGTGGGATCCTCCCGGACCGGGGCATGAACCCGTGTCCCCTGCATTGGCAGGCGGACTCTCAACCACTGCGCCACCAGGGAAGCCCTACTTTTATTATTTTTTAATTTTGGCTTTTCTTTCATGGAGACGCTAAAAGCTAAGGTGACTACAAAACAGGAAAAATGTTCCTTGGTTTAAGTCTTAAGTATTCTCTCAGGCTTTATTCTGTTCCCAGTGCTTTTCTTTGTACAGTGGACAATGCTAACCAAACGAGCTTCCTATGTAGTTGTAGAGATGAAATAAATCAACTAGAGATCAATGCTAAGATATGCAAGCATATTCAAGGTAGTTCAAGGCTATCTTTGAACATAAATGCTGAGTATATTTAGAATAAGATAAAGATCCTCAAAAGCCAGATAAATGAATTGAATATGTTATTACTTGTAGGCTTTGTAAATACATAAGAGTAAGTTCAGTTAGCTCTTCAAGTAACCATATTTAACATTATCACTTGATAGTTTAAAAAGGATGGTGGGAGAAACAGGTGAAATGCTAGGTAAGTAAAAAGTCAGTTTATTCATATCAAAGTGTGTGTGTGTATTTACCAGTGACCAATTTTGGCTTTTATGTATGAAGGTTTAAAATTCATTCCTTTTCTGTGATGAACTGTTCTAGATGAAGGTATAGCAAAGCAAATTGATGAAAAATGCATTGCTTGCCATCCTACTATTTCCTGGGCTTTGTAAGCAACTTAGACTTTCAAGCAACAGCTCATTGTGGCGCTCTCTTATAGATCCTCACATTCAGTACACATTACTTGAAATTATTTTGTTTAGAAATGTTTTTAGTCAAAAACCTATTTCTTACCGCAACGCCTTTCTCAAAATTCTTCATTTCTTTTTTTAAATTTTATTTCTTTTTTTGGCTCCACTGGGTCTTCGTTGCTGTGCGCGGGCTCTCTCTAGTTGCGGCGAGCAGGGGCTACTCTTCGTTGCTGCGCGCGGGCTTCTCATTGCAGTGGCTTCTCTTGCGTGCAGAGCACAGGCTCTGGGCGCTGTCTTCAGTAGCTGTGGCACGCAGACCCAGCAGTTGCGGCTCGCAGGCTGTATAGCACAGGCTCAGCAGCTGTGGCACATGGGCTCAGTTGCTCTGTCGCATGTGGGATCTTCCCGGACCAGGGCTCGAACCCGTGTCCCTTGCATTGGCAGGCAGATTCTTAACCACTGTACCACCAGGGAAGCCCCTTCATTTCTTATTCTTGTTTAACTCTTGCTATTTTTTGAGTTATAATCCTTTGGTAGTAATTAGAATTTAGGTAGATGCAAAGCAATATGCACCTTAAAGCATTGGTTCTCAACAGCGGGTAATTTTGTCTCCCCAGGGACATCTGGCAATGTCTGGAGACATTTTTGGTTATCATAGACTTGGTAGGAGGGGTATTACTGACATCTATTAAGTAGAAACCATGGATGTTCCTAAATATCCAACAATACAATATCTACAGTATCTTCACTGTAGAGGGCTGTAGACAGCCCTCTATAATCTCTTAGAAATGGTTGTGCTGTTTGTGTTCATGGTAGGACCACCAAACCAGAGATAATGTTAAAACTATGTTATCACACACCATTGTAAAGCAATTATACTCCAATAAAGATGTTAAAAAAAAAAAGGAAAAAGAAAAACAAAGTAGCCATAGTAAAAAAAAAAAAAAAAAAAAAAATTAACTTTTTACTCTGGAAACGTTCAACTACACCACAAAATGGAGAGAAGAGTAAAATGAAGGTTATGTACATTTAAGCAGCTTCAGTAATTATCAAAGTCTTGCCAATCTTTATTTTACCGGTAAATATTTTAGTATGTGTCTCTAACTGCTAAAGGCATTATTATACAGTTACCATACATTTATCATATCTAACAAAATTAACAATAATTCCTTAATATTTTAACAATCCTAATAGGAAACAGATGGCACCATTCAAATTGGGATAATTGAAAGTAGAGTTTAATGAATGAACTATTTTGAAATATGTAGGTGGGATCTGGGGATTTCACAAGTAACAAATAGCCTGGCTCATGTTTGGGAAAAGAGTGTTGTTTTTACAATTCCCTTGTCTGGAATTCAGAAAGGAGTGAGAACAGTTACCTACACTCAGAGAAAGAAACTATAACCAATTCACTGGGAATGCTATTTCCCAAGAACATTGGATTTTCTTTTTTTCAAACTTAAATTTAAACTGCTAGTGTGTTTCCTAAGAAACTATTTTGGAATATGAAATGCATCTTATATTTTGAATATAACACAATAAATATACAGTACAAAAATTTAATAGACAATCATTTCTCAGCTCTTAATAAATCAGTGTGAGATATTTCCAAAATGGCTATTTGAGGAGGTACACAACAATCGGTTTATTCAGTATCCCTGCATGCCTCCATTCAGAGCTAGGGGATGTAGAGAGAAGGGTAGTTATTACCTCGGGTCTATAATGTCAGATACTTTAATAAATATCTCTATATAGTGTAGTATCAATTTGTTATTAGAGAAATACAGTATAGGTAATACTGCAATCCTTGTTAGTAAGATGAGGAATCTAAAACAGAGAAGGGCTAAATCACCCAGCTAATAGGTAGTAGAATTGGAATTCAAGCGCTGATAAGTCTGACTCTGAAACTCAAGGTCTTTCTACTACAGTATTCAGTGTTTCATATGAAACATATTCAGCAGCAGTTTGATATCTTATGACTCATAATTATTTGCAGAGAACATTTGTATGGAATAATTATATCCAAACAAGATGGCATATGACTGTTTTATTGATATTCTTCATATTACACTATGTTCTAATATATAAACATATTTTGTATGTAGCCTTGTTTTGGAGTGTAGTTTTAACGCAGATATTCTCAGGGATCCTGAGCTTACTGTAAGTAAATCTAACTTCTGGACTGTTAACTGTATAAAGGAAGCAGTTCTTCAGAATAGAGGAATAACCTATTTTTTGTCAATCACGAAGGCTGTACCTGTGACAAACGTGCATGTGGAATGTCTTGTACCAGCTATTAGAAAGACTAATCTCTTCAGTTTAAACAACTTTCATGAACAAGGGAAATGGAAGTCTCTTAGATGGTTTCCATGATACCTTCTATCAAAGGAGATGTTATCAAAATTAAGTGATTTTTAGAGAACTTGTGACTGATAACTTAGTTTTTACCTTCAAATATGTTTTTAAAGAGAATTTATTATTTAGCAAAGAGAGGAAAGGATGTTATCCATTTGATCTGGATTCACAGCTTCCTATTATTGAAGGTTATCTTTTATTTTAGCATCAACAGCTATCGACTATAATAGTTCTGACTCCTTTGGCTCAGGAAGCATAATGAGATAGATGGTATGGGGCTGTTAAAGTTGGGTTTAGATTCAACTTGGTCAAAAACTTTTAGTTCAGATCTGGTCAGTTTTATACTTGTCTCAATTTTTTCTTCTGCACAAAAAGAGGTCGGTTTCTTGATCTTAAAAACGTATTTTATTTTTTAGTAATCCTGTATAAATCAGTCAAAAGTCAATGGATGGCATGACCAAGTGAGGGGTCAATAAATCCTTTCACCCCCAAAACAAGTATAAGGCTGGATAAACTTAATAGCAAACAGTTCTTTGCTCTAGGATTAAACCAAAAATATAAAGCGAAGGGTGCTGATTCATGAAAAATTTGAACTTAAGGCAAGAAAAATTCAAGTCTATCGTATTATTGCCTGGATACGCTATCACTCCCTTCCCCGGCTGTATCAATCTGGTAGTTAAATCAGGAGGGGCCTGCCTTGCTGCCACTGCCAAATGTGGCTCATTTAATTTGAAGTGTTGTCAGTTAAAGTGGTCAGCTCAGTAGCAAATGAACAGGGATGATTTAGTACTTTTCTAAGACTTAGTGTACAAGCCCATATGGCATATGCCGGGCCAGTAGACTGTCCAAAAACTTGACAGAGAAGTATGTGAGGGACAGACATAAAGGGCTTGGTAAACTTAAGTGCATGCTCTTAACAGAATAGTCCTAAGCAACCCACAGTCTCTGGCCTGTAGAGCCTCTGTCTGTGTGGCAGAGATGTCTTAGAGCCTTATAAGAAGTAAAACCCTGAGCAAACTTGTAAACACAGTCTAAAGTTTAAATGTACTATCTGGGTCACAAATAGATCCATCAGCAAAAAATAAAAAACTTAATGGCCGAGGTAGGTGAGGACAAACTTTGACCAAACTTCATTGGAACACTGAGGTATATGATCACGAAGGTGACTATTACAATGCCAGGTTTTAAAAAAAAAACAAACAAGCTGAACGATACATTATAGGACATCATGCATTGCTGGAGAGAGAGATTTCACAGATTTAGTCCAGGCAAGTTAGTTAAACAAACTAGCAAAACAACAATAACAATAGCCTTAAGGACAGAAACGCATAATCCATGATTGTTTTATTATCTAAAAAGTTCAGTATTCAACAAAATTATGAGATGTGCAAAGAAATAAAATGTGGGGCTTCCCTGGTGGTGCAGTGGTTGAGAGTCCGCCTGCCGATGCAGCGGACACGGGTTCGAGCTCCGGTCCGGGAAGATCCCACATGCCGTGGAGCGGCAGGGCCTGTGAGCCATGGCCGCTGAGCCTTCACGTCCGGAGCTTGTGCTCCGCAACGGGAGAGGCCACAACAGGGAAAGGCCCGCGTACCGCAAAAAAAATAATAATAATAAAAAGTGACCCATTCTTAGGGAAAAAAAAGTCAGTAGAGAGTGCCTGAATTTTCCCAGATGTTGAAAATAGTGGACCAAGTTTTTGAAGTAGCTATTATAAATATGTTAAAAAATAAAATAAACTTTAAAGAATTAAAATATATATGAAAATAATGACTCAGTGAATAGATTATATCAAAGGAGAAAAAATTATTTAAAAAGCAGTGGGAATTGTGGAATAGTACAGTAACAAAGATGAAAAATTGACTAGAAGGACTCAATAGCAGATCTATGTAAAAAGAGAAGGAAAAAAGAACCAATGAACATGAAAACAGATGAATGATAATTTTCTAATCTGAATGCACAGAAAGACTGAAGATAAATGAACAGAGTATGAAACTTTTGGGACAATATTACATATACCAATATACAGGTAATAAGAGTCCTAGAAGAAGAGGAAAGGGGCGGGGGGTAATTTGAGATACAGTGGTTGAAAACTCTCGAAACTTGATGAAAAAGAGTAATCTACAGATCCTGGAAATCAACAAATAAGCAAATAAGATAAATACTAAGTGAATCAAACTGAGACATGCCATAATATGTCATACTATTAGAAGACAGTGAAAATCTTGAAAGTAGCAAGAGAGAAACAACTCATACAGGGGAATGACTACAGAAAATGGCTGACATCTGACCAGAAGCAATTAAGATGAAAAGAGTGGAATAATGTATTCAGACTACTGCAAGAAAAAAAACCCGTCAACAAGAGTAATATATTGAGCAATATTATCCTTTAGTAATAAATGTGAATAAAGATCTTTGCAGATAAAGACTGAAAGATTTCATATAGGATTTCTTGCCACACAAAAAGTACTACAGGAAGTCTTTCATGATGAGAGAAAGTGACACCAGTGAATAACTCATTTACAGGAAGAAGTTAAGACTGCTGGAAATGATAAATGTATGAGTAAATATAAAAGTTTCTATAAATTTGTTTTTTCTTGTTCTCTTACTTTAAAATACATAATATGGTATAAAGCAATTATAATTTGGCATTATTATATAGAGAGATTATTGTAGTATATTGATTATAACAATACATATGGCAATAAGAACATAAAATGGAGAGGGGGGAAAAGGAGATATATTGGAGCAAAATTTCTGTATTTTAGCAGAATTAAGTTGAATTAGATTTAGATAAGCTTAGATACATATTGTTATCGCTAAAAAAACCACTGAGAAAAGTATCATTTTTTAAATCAGCAGAGAGGTTAAACTGATACACTGAAAATATTTGTCACAAAATAAGGCAGTAAATGAGAAACAAAAGAGTAAAATGTCATTAGACAAGAAGAAACTAACAAAATAGCAGACATAAATTCAGCCTTATTAATACTTATATTAAATGGGAATGGACTAAATACCCAAATCAAAAAGTAGAGATTGTTAGACTGGATTTTAAAAATCCAATTATATAGGGCTTCCCTGGTGGCGCAGTGGTTAAGAATCCGCCTGCCAATGCAGGGGACATGGGTTCGAGCCCTGGTCTGGGAAGATTGCACATGCGGTGGAGCGGCTAAGCCCGTGAGCCACAACTCTTGAGCCTGAGCTCTAGAGCCTGCGAGCCACAACTACTGAAGCCCGCACGCCTAGAGCCCGTGCTCCGCAACAAGAGAAGCCACTGCAATGAGAACCCTGCGCACTGCAACTAGAGAAAGCCTGTGTGCAGCAACGAAGAGCCAACGCAGCCAAAAATAAATTAAATAAATAAAATTTTTAAAAATCCAATTGTCGGGCTTCCCTGGTGGCACAGTGGTTGAGAGTCCTCCTGCCGATGCAGGGGACACGGGTTCGTGCCCCGGTCCGGGAGGATCCCACGTGCCGCAGAGCGGCTGGGCCCGTGAGCCATGGCCGCTGAGCCTGCGCGTCCAGAGCCTGTGCTCTGCAACGGGAGAGGCCACAACAGTGAGAGGCCTGCGTACCGCAAAAAAAAAAAAAAAAAAAAAAAATCCAATTGTCTATATGTTATATATGAGACTCACATTAAATTCAAATGCACAAATAGGCTACAAGTAAAAGAATAGTAAAAGATATACCATGCAAACAGTAACCATAAGAGAACTGGAGTGTTAAAGATGACAAATGGCAGTACATCAGGACTATGTAAGACTTAAAACTGTACATGCGCCCTTGGAATACAGGATGTAAATGTGCATGCACTTCTAAATGTATAGAACCCCTATATATATGAAGCAAGAACTGAAAGATTAAAAGAAGAAATGAAAACTTTAACAACATTGCCTGGATTTTTCGATACTTCACTCTTCGTAATTTATAGGAAAACTAGACAGAAAATAGCAACGATATAGGAGTCTTCAACAGCACTGTCAACCAACTATGTTAAATTGGCATATAGAGAACACTCCACCAAATGACTGCAGAATACACATTCTGTTCACTCACTCACACTCACGGAACATTTTACAGTAGAAACAGTTTGCTGTTCTGCAAAACAAGTCTCAATGAATGTAAAAATATTGACATACAAGGCGTTGCTTTGACCACAGCAAAATTATATTAAAAATCTACAACAGAAGGAAATCTGGGATAACCCCAAATAGTGGAAATTAAACGAGATACTTCTAATCATACATGATCAAAGGAAAAAATCCCAAAGAAAATTTAAAATATTTTTAACTGAATGAAAATAAACCCCCAGCATATGAAAACTTATAGGATGTAGCTAAAGCAGTGTTTAGAAGGGAATTTATAGATTTAAATGCCTATATTAGAAGAGATGTCTCAAATCAATAACGTAAGTTTCCACCATAAGAAACCAAACTAAATCCAAAGCAAACAGAAGGAATGAAATAATAAATATTGGAGCAGAAATCAATGAAATAGAAGATAGAAAAGTAATAGAAAAAAATCAGTGAAACCAATCAAAGATTTAGTCTCTGATAAAATGAACAAAACTGATGAAATCTAGCTAGACCAAAAAAATATGAGAAAAGATACAAGTTACCAAAATCCAGAATAATAACTAAAAATATAGAGGAAAACTGGTGAACATCTTTGTGACTTTGGGTTAGGCAAAGTGTACTTAGACACAGTAGTGAAAGCATGACCCATGAACTAAAAATTGATAAATTGGAGTCTAATAAGAGTAAAAATGCTTGTGCTTTAAAAGACACCATTAAAAAAATAAAAAGACAAGCTATAGTGGGGAAAATATTTGTAAATCATATGTCTGATAAATGACTTTTATCCATATAATATAAATAACATCCAAGAATAATAAGACAACTCCATTTATAAAATGGACAAATGACTTGAATAGACATTTCACCAAAAAAGCTATTTTTAAAAGCTAATAAGCAGATGAAGAACACAACATGATTAATCTTTAGGAAAATGCAAAGTAAAGTTCCAGTAATACACTGCTGCATACCTACTAGGACGTCTGTAATCAAAAGCCAGATAATACTAAGTGATGGAGGGAATATGCAAAACCCGAAACCCTCATTAATTTCTGATGGGTTATGTGAATCAGCCACTTTCCAAAAGTTAGGCAGTTTCTTAAAAATTTAATTCATTCAAGAGAAATGAAAAGTTATGTCCATGTAAATACTTGTATTGATGTTTACTTCAGTAACGTTTAAAAATTTTAATGGAATCTTACGATTTGTTACTTTTCTTTAAAAAAGAAGATAGGACAATGTACATCAGGGTAGCAGCAGCAGCAGCACCATCACCTGGGAACTTGTTGGAAATGCAAATTATCAGACCTTTACCCCAGACCTACTGAATCAGAAACTTCGGGCAACGGATGCAGCAATCTGCCTTTTTAACAAGGCTTCTAGGTGATTCTGCTACATGCTAAAATTTGGGAGCCATATACCTTCATAGTCCAACAGTAGTGTGGTTGTCTCTCTCTTTGGGAAAAAATTCTTACCTCCTGAGTCCCCTCAACCCCAAATGCTATTTTTAGTTGTTTTTTTTTTTTTAAGTTTTAAAGTGCAAACACTTTTTAAACAGAAGTATTACGTATAAAATTCAAATTTCGTGTTTCTCTTGGAAAATCACAAGATGAGGCAGTACTCCTCTGGTCTTCCCTACATGGCAGTATTGAGCTGGAGGAGATTCTGTGTATCCCTTGAGACAAAATGGGCTCTTCAGTGTGCATGTGTCCCACACAGCTTTCTTCATGCATCTTCATTATCTGCATGGCCCATTTGGGTCTAATTTGTTTACTCTTGATCTTCAATTAAAACCCAAACTACTTGAGTGCAAATTACAGATTTTGGAAAGTACATTGGATTCTCCAAGTATGCAAGAAAGTATTTTTAAGATAGTACTGTTATAATGGTTCTGGAAGAATATGTAGAGTTTGATTTTTATAGCTGTATTTTCAGTTAGTTTAGTGACTTTGTTCAAATTATGTGCTCTTTGCGGGGAGGATTACTTTTTGTTTTATGTCCCGGGAATCTCAATAATAGTTTACTTATTCCTAGAGTGGATAGATTGTTCTTTACTTGTGTTGTAAAACAATTGGTTTTGCCTTTAAAAAAAATAGGACTTCTGTGATAGCAATTTGAAATGAGAAATCTTCTTACATTTCTGCAATAACCATGTCATTTATTTATAATCTAAGTAGCTTTAAGAAAAATAGCCAAGGTAATTATTCAAAGAATTTAGTGATAAAGTTCTTATTTCTAGATGAAAAGGCAGAAGGTTGAGATGTTGCACAGATTGTAGCAATGCTGTGTGAATACTTTGGTATTAGACACTTGAAATGTGAAATTTATTGATTTTTTCCCTCTCCCCCATTCATACATTTTTTGATAAAGTGCCTAAGTCCTTTTTGAAAACAGTGATATTCTAGTTAATAGACTAATGAAAAGATAGTTTAATAACTTTAAATTATTAAACATGTTAGCTTGTTTGAATCAATTTCTGGTTTGTTCATAATAATGGGTGTGGGGTGGGGGGGAGTGTCTGATCTGCCCGTCAGGAGCACCTAAGAGACAATCCATCTCAAAGCAAACAGCTCCCTTCCGTATTTTGAGATCTTGAACACTGCCACTGCTGATTTCATTATTCTCCTGGCAAATAGTCACAGAATCTGCTATAATCAATTTCCTCAAAGATGTTGAATAATTTTCCTGAAATTGCTAATGAAATAGAAAAAAATGAAACAATATATTCATGTCATAATGAGTGTTCCCATTTTTAATTTTTGTTACCTGATTTTAATAT
This sequence comes from Neophocaena asiaeorientalis asiaeorientalis, assembly GCF_003031525.2. NCBI lineage: Eukaryota > Metazoa > Chordata > Mammalia > Artiodactyla > Phocoenidae > Neophocaena > Neophocaena asiaeorientalis. The sequence goes on from NW_020175410.1 coordinate 2,700,964, forward strand.
TTTAACTGACTTTATAATGTTCTAAACATGAGAACCATTAGTTAAGAAAGCTTTATTGTTGAGGGAATGTCCCACCTCTGAGTGGGAAGTTAGTAGCACCTTTCTTGTAAAGTTGTAGTAAAAATTAATTCAGAGCATTCTTTTTATTACTATACTTAATACAGGGTAAAATTAAAAATAGGTTCATTTGATTAAAAAAAATAGCTCAATATTTTAATATCTTTGAGATTCTGATAAGCATGTTTTGCTCATAAATATTTAATTACTTGTTTTATAATTAGATTACCAATCCATAATACATTTTATATTCAGATATTTAAATAAAAGATTACTTGCAGTTACAATCAAATTCTGTGGAGTGCAAGTAATAGTTGGAAATATCCATACATTGTTCAAATAATGCAGTTGATAGTTCTACTTGTGTATAGCTTTTAAGAAAGTCAAGTTAATGTCCTATTTTTTAAGTTATTTTCAGGTGGGAATGTGATCCTTACATATTTTCATTTGTCAATTCTGAACTAAAATTTTTGAATTTTGGAAAACAGCTTTTTTTTACGGTGGGTGGGTACCTGCATAATTTTAAAAGATCAAAGTTTGGTTTATGATTTACATCACAATTTAGAAAAATGTTTTAGGAGTATTTCATTGGCTAGAACTAAAAAGCGTGATTTAAATAGCATCTGAAATATAATCAGTTCTCATGTTAATTAGTAGGGTTTTCATTGGCGCTTTTATACATTTAACATTTATAATTTATCTCATGAGTTTAAAAGATTTTAATTTGCCTTGTAAAGAAATGAAACTTTAAAACAAGAATCAGATTACTCTTTGGTAATTAACTGCCTAGAAATGTCTGTAGCTCAAAAGCAGAACCAACAAATTTAGGCACAAAATAGCAGGTAGAACATTTTAACCACTAGTAATCAGTGGAACATAGTAACTGCATAGAGGACTTTTATATTTAGAAAATCATCCATATGTTCACCATTTTAGTTTCATTCTAACACTCTTTTATTAAATGAAACATTATGCCACGTCTCAAGGAGTATACAAAGATGAACATGTAGTTCTACCTGTAAAAACAGTTACAACCTAGTAAAAAAATGTATTTCAATATAAAATTTTGACAACACTCATGATAAAAAATTGGCATTCAACTATAGTGTTTAAAATCCAGTAGGTATGTTGAAAAAAATCTTGTTTTAGTAAAACCATTGTGTTGGTATAATTATTTGTCCTAACTGCTTCCAGAATTAGACTGTGTGACTGTGTCTTTAAAGTGAATAAATTCTCAAAAAACGTCCCCTCATGCTCACAGAGCTAATTCATTTTGTTATTTTTTTAGTGAGAAAGTGAAAATTATACAACAAATTTGCATTCAGTAAAAGCAGAATAAGCTGTTGACATAAATATGATTGCTCTAAATGGACACAGGCATCTACTATGTCCTATAGAGATTTAAAAAAATGTTTTTTAGTTTTATTCTTAATTGCATGTAATACCCCCAAATGTGGTCAAACCTACTTAATACATGTAGAAGATAGAATAATAAAGTATGGATTCTGTCTTAATCACTTTGCTCTATTAAATATTAAAGGTCTGTTATTAATAGCACTTTTGTAATGGATGACATTTTCTACCTTGAATGAAAATCTCATCTCCTTTCATGTATTCATTGCAGAAGTTATATAATCTTTTCAATTCTGAATCTTGTACCAAAGGAATTTTCTTTTGGCTACGTACTGTATTTTCTTTGTATTCAATAACTGCCCCAGTTCTTGACATGTAATAAATGCTCAACAGTTACTTGGTGAATGCATAAATGGCCATATGATTGAATGATGGAAGGAATAAAAAAGAATAAATGAATTGTCACAGAGCAAAATCTCTTTGTTTAGTTCAAATAAGCTGTTTTCAGGTTTTGGTGTGTAAACTTCTGCTGTCAGGGAGATTTTATGATTTGTGGTCTTTCAGAACCTCTGTAATGGTTAGCTGTGTTATAATTGAGTTCTGCAATATATTAATGGACAGGGAGTCTCTTAATTACATTTAGTAGGGAAAATTGACGAAACAGTAAGTTTTTACCAGTTGTATACCTTAATTGTAATTTGAGAAATCTGTAAAGTACTCTACTAGATTCTTTGTTTGAGGAATGGCTGTAAGCCACTTTCTAAAATCTGAGCTATCTATAGGAATGTTTTAAGACAAATTAAAAATAAAAGAAACTGAGTTTTCAGGGTGAAATTTTAGAAGATTCAAGCAACCTTAGGGCATTCTAATCCTATCTCATATCCAAGTAAACTTCAAGAGTAAACCTATTTCTTAACATTTTAGTATCTTTCAAGAAAAACAAATTTATGATTGCAAAAACTTTACTCTCTGGGTAGGCTCTGAATATATGTCACTTATACAAATCCTCTTTGGTAATCAAATGTAGCCAAATAATTCCATCTTGTAGGAAAATAAGGATTAAAGTAGACTTCTCAAACACCAGTTTCTGTGACTATGTTTGATGTTCTGCAAACGTGAATGTGTTACACTGGAAGTATGTATTCATTATTTGGTAAACAAAATACTCTATAGACAATGGACATAAATTGACCTGGAATCAAGATTCAAACAATAGTGAAGTGTCTAATCATAGAAGAGACTAAATGTGTGTACTATATGCTATGGAATTTAAGAAAATTATGGAAATGTAACATGATTTAACCAGCCACTTAGAAAGGACAATTTATTTTCTCCATTCTCCTTTGAAATCTTGCACTTACATGCTAGTAGTCATTTAATAAATGGTCTCTTGAAAATTGAATATAATATTCCTATTCACATCTTTAACTCTAAAAGTTAAATAAATGAACTAGTTCAACTCTGTAAAATGGCAGGATGATAGGATAATAACAATAGCACTGGATTTGGGCTCAAGAGACCTGAGTTAAATATATTACTCACTCACTCTGAACATATTAAATAGGTTATCTAGGTCCTGAATTAATTTTCTATTTTCAACCTCAAGAAGTTCAGTATCAACTTATTTAATAGATGTTCTCTCTGAAACCAATTTAATAGGAATTGTCCTTAGTACAGCTTATGAGTAAGGTGAAGGGATTCTGGGGGTCTTTCCCACTAGGTCCTGAGGGCCTTTGCTGCAATAATTACACCTCATCTATCCCCCAAATCCAAAGTCTTCTGTTCTATTTTCCCTAATAAAACATTTTCCTTCTAACAGGCACCTTCAGGAGATAAAATAGCTTAACCTAACTAAGTGGCAATAATTTAAGAAATTTCAGGCAAACTGCCAAGGCAGCAGGGAAGGCATTCTGTAAGTGGGTGATCCATTTAAAGATCCTCAAATCACGGACTGTCCATTTCTTGTGCTCACAGGTCCAATCCTGATAATAAAGTTGACTGGTTTTAAAACAATACAGTTTTGATCACACAGACATAAGGGTCAAAGATGAGTATTTAACAGCCACCATTTGGAGCCTGCTGTGCAGTCTTTGGTCCTAGCATGTAGTTTAGTGACATTTGTCTTCTGTTTTTATTGCACAGTATATATGAATAAAGCCAAGATACACTTTTTCCATTTATTTAAAACTGATTTAGTTAGAAACAGTTTTTTTTTTTTAAACGTCTTGCCTATTTGTCTTTTGAAGAGTCACCTGGGTAATGACAAAAGATTGAACACCAAGCTTTGTGGAGTTATTGCCTTGTAGCTATCCTCAGCAGCCAAAGGTGGCTTTAAAAAATATTTTATAAAATTAATCTGTCAGTGCTAGATTATTGTTGACAAATCTGCGTGTCTGTAAGTATGTACTGTAAGCTTAGGATGGACAAGTGTTTGGACTTACATGTCTGGGAATTATGCCATCAGTACCCACAGTTGATTCACATGTTTTTTTTGGCTCTTTCCCCCATACCATCTGTGTGTTTGGCATTCTGCCTGCTTGCAAGTTGGTCAGACCTGTGCCAACATAATGGAATGTAGATAGATGGTACGTAGAATGCTGCAAAATGTAGCATTTTAAAGAGGAAAACTTACTTCAGGGGGTACCACGTTGGTTCAACATATGGCCTTCTGTGGATACCTGAGGAGAAAGGGTGAACAAAGACATGGAATCCACAGATACTCCCAAATGGCATCAAGAATAAGAACACTGTGAAAATCTCTATGCAAGTACAAAATGAAAACATCCTCACACACCTCATGGCTTGACATATTTAACATTAAGTCATATGTGGATTCTCCATGAAAATGCTGATTAGTAATAGACCATTTTACATGGCACATTTAATATTTCAGGAGCATCTCTTAACAGTATGCTCAGGAGAGTTACGTATTCCATTAAAATTGCAACGTTCCTTGGAGAAAATATCAGAGCTTAAATGCTTACGTTTTGAGGGCCAGAGAATAAGATGCTAGGTTTTGGAATTGTCATGAAAAGCACTGACTGATCTTAATTTTTTATGTCAGTGAGTGAGAATTTTAATATTATATAGTTTGAATTAAGCATGTTATGCTAGGTTATGCTGCAAGAAAAAAAACAAGCCTTTAAATCTCTATGGCTTAACCCAGTAGAAGTTATACCTTGTCCATGGGTTAGATAGTTGTCCTCTAAATAGCCCAGGTACTTGCAGCCAGTACCTGTGCTATATTGTAAGTACAGTGTCACCTTGGCAGCATCCAGCGTACAGATGGAGTGGGAAACAGGGCAAAAAGAAGGAATCCTGGACAGGTAACTACTCCTGGTTACAGGTGATACTTATTACCCCTGTTTCCTCCAGTTACAATCTACTGGCCAGAACTAGTCAATGGTTAAGCTGCTAGGAAATACAGAAGAGAACAGAATATCAAGGAATATCAACAGCCACTTCTATAGCAGAGGATGTCAGCACTGAATCTTTTTTGTGTGGAAAATCCAAGGGAGTAATGATGTTCCTACCCATTCACCTACTAACAGAATCTTGAATTTTCAGGTACCCTAGGCATCCCAGGTGTGATCTACTCAGAGGTCTGTGTATTGGACTTCTAATTCTGTGTTTCCAGTACCTTGCACAGCCTATGGCATATCTTTGTTTTGTGAATGAATGAAATCTGAACTCCTGTTTTACTAATCAGAAGCGATTAAGTGATTCTCATAAATTCCCAGACTTAAGCAGATCTTCTGACTCCCGGTGTCACGCTGTGTCAATATAGGGACACTTTATTTGCATATTTTCTACCTTTTTTTTTTTTTTTGCGTAAATGTTTTGAGACTAGAGGACATACTTGTTCCCTTTAAAAAGTTTAAAAAACGATTAAGTAGTAGTTTTTGACTGTAGGAGTTTGCCGTTTTGCCTCCCCAAAATGTACTTTGCGTGGAGGTCTGGACTTGCTCTGAGCATGCTCTGTGGAGTCAGGACAGCATCCGTCCTGTGGTGAGTTTACATTTATTGGTTTGGGGAAGGCCTGGAATTTTGTTCTTCCCTAATAAGAGGATTCTGCCAAAATCTTTATTCCGAGTTACCAGGAAGTGTGGTTAGTCATAGCGTTAGTGCACACTGTAAGCTAGAGAATATGCGTTTAATAATGCCATAGGTCCTGCCTTGTAGTACTTACACTTGAAAATATGATGCAGGCCTACAGAAGTATCTGGCTGTAGCTCAAAGCGAAAGCATTTTAAATCACATTACTGGCAGGGGAAGAATGTTGCTCTGTCTTTAGAATCAGCAGTAAAGAGATCTAGAAATTAAACAAGTACACTGCAGATCAGAGAGAGGATAGAGAATTTATATGAGGACATTGTAAAGAAGCAAATAAACTGGGGTTTTGAGCTTCATTCACATTTGTACTTCACCAGCACTTTTCTATTTCCATATCTTCTTGAGGAAGATCTGCTAAAGATTTGTTTTGTTTCAAGAAGAGGAAGAGGCTAAAGGACATTAAATCAAACTCCAAGGCAAATAATTATATACGTATACATTTAGGAGGCAATTTTTTTTTTTTTGCAGTATGCGGGCCTCTCACTGTTGTGGCCTCTCCCGTTGCGGAGCACAGGCTCCGGACGCGCAGGCTCAGTGGCCATGGCTCACGGGCCCAGCCGCTCTGCGGCATATGGGATCCCCCCGGACCGGGGCACGAACCCGTGTCCCCTGCATCGGCAGGCGGACCTCCAACCACTGCGCCACCAGGGAAGCCCTGGGAGGCAATTTTAAACTGATTTTTGGAGGTGGAAGTTGGAAAACGTGGACTAAGCTTTTTTTTTTTTTTTTTTCCAGATGTTGGGGGTAGGAGTTTATTAATTAATTTATTTATTTTTGCTGTGTTGGGTCTTCGTTTCTGTGCGAGGGCTTTCTCTAGTTGTGGCAAGCGGGGGCCACTCTTCATCGCGGTGCGCGGGCCTCTCACTATTGCGGCCTCTCTCGTTGTGGAGCACAGGCTCCAGACACACAGGCTCAGTAGTTGTGGCTCACGGGCCTAGTCTCTCTGCGGCACGCGGGATCCTCCCAGACCAGGGCTCGAACCCGTGTGCCCTGGATTAGCAGGTAGACTCTCAACCACTGCGCCACCAGGGAAGCCCCGAGGACTAAGCATTTTTAACATCTTCACAAAGGCAGTGAACTTGTGACAAGTAGAAGGTAGTCTGCAGGGTAAGGGAGGATGAGGATGAGAGTGGGAAATAAGGTTAGGCAATCCTGAAACAAAATGAAACCAAAAAAATTGAGTACATGAAATAAATAGTTGACCAGTTCAAAACATGGGATATTATTTCTGAGCTCTATGCTTTGACTGCAGCAGGGGGTAAAAGAAGAACATTGGAGAGCTTTACTGTAATGTGAAGGCTTGTTTTCTGCTTCTGACCTTTAGAGAGTAACAGGTATTGAATTCAAGTTCTTGTTACCTTGAGGATTTGAAAAAGTTTTAGCATGTTCAAGGGGCGATTACATACAGAATTAACTAACTTACACTGATGCACTTTATCTAGTTTGTTAGGTTGAAAGAAATTTAGTTTGCTGTGACATGTAAACTAGTGTAGCTACAGTCAAATCTTGGAAATTATTCACTACAATACTTGCAAGGAAGAGTCTTTCAATAAAAATCAATTTCAGTTCAACTATAAACGTTTTCTGAGAATCATGTCTTTCTCTGTTTGCTTTAAAAGAAACAGTACTTTTTGGTGATGCTTTTGTTTTCATATAGTGACAACTTATTGATGCATGTGACTACTTGCTTTTGGAATATTTGTTCACTTTAAAAACAGTAATGGAAGAGTACTTAAAATTTTATAGTACATTAGTAATCACACATCTCAAATAGATGAATGATACCCTGTGAATCACAAGGAGAAAGCTATAGGGGAAAAAAGTCAACAAGTTCATTTCTAGACACCTCTTAGCTATAAACCTCTAAGCACTCTTCATTTGTCAATACCGAACTTTAATGAGTCCGGATAAGAAGCTAGTCAATGGATATCCATTTAGCTGGAGATAATCTGAACTCCAGCTGATTGTCCTAGCAGCTGTGTGACTTCATTACCATTAGAAAGGCATACAGCCAAGCCAGCTGGTGCCCAAACCGGCTACTCAATACACAGAGCGTATCTATTTGTTGGTTTACATATCAGAATTACACAGGCTCCATGAAAAGTTTGGAGTATGAAATAGAATCTGCATAAAGATTTAATTTAAAGGGCTTATCATTACTATGCCAAGTACAGCTAGTTTATTTTGTTTCTGCTACGATACAGTGTATTGTGGTTGTTTTTGGTTCTTCCATAAATGCAGCCTACATGCAGAATTTGTATTTAGATACCAAACATAACTGCACATCATAATTTCCCAGTTAAGAAAACATCTTTTGGGTTGTTTGCTTTAGTGCTTACAACAGTGCATTTTCATTTTTTTAAGGCAGCTTTAATAGAAAACAGTTGCAGGAACGTATTAATAGCTAGTTTAGCTTCCATCTGTCCCCTCCTTTCCATCCCCAATTCCACTGTCTAGATCAGGCTTCTGGTGGCTCTCCTTTGCACTTTTGCAAAGGTTTTCTAACTCGATCTGCTCTCTAGTCTCTCACCGCTTTATGTTACTATTAGAAAATTGTCTTGACTCTCATCCTCATTGCACAGAACAGTGTTTATAGTATAGTCTCTGGACCAGAAACATCTGGAGTGCAGATTTTAACCCCATTCCAGATCTCCTGAATAAATCTAAGAGATGATCTTATTTATATTAATCTTTGAAAATCACTCTATAATAAGAATACCGCAGGTAATTCTTCCTTAAAATGTACTCCCAATTTAATAAGATGATTAACACTTTTGCTTAAGTAAAAATGAGTCAAAATATAGATCGTAAGTTCAAAGTATGTGACAAATCAGTATATGTAAGTAATCCATGCAGTGTTATAGTAGAGAGCAAGAGGTTTGTTAATCTCCTCTTAAGGGTAACACAATATACAAGGATGGATCAGTTCCTGGAGGAGATAGTCACACAAATATGGAGTTTGTGCAAGCATGCAGATGTTTCTAAAGCAAGGACTAACAACAACATACAGTCACTTACATAAATTAAATCCTGGAGAGGCACAAAATCACAAGGGGAAAAAAAGACAGGAACTTAATTGCTGGAGTGAAAGTAAAAAATCAAAAGAACAGCACAAACCCTTTGAAATCTTAAGCTGTCTAGTGGTGCTTTCATTGATTCTAGTTTTCTATAAGTAAACTGATCCTTGAAGGGAAGATTGGAGTTCAAGCTGAGGGTAGTAGAAAGTTCTTAAGTGAAGGAGAAAGGAAGTCTGAGAGTCAGAATACTAGGTAAGGTTTTTCAAAGATGGTAGGAATTGTGCTGGGCTTTGAATGATAAGTACAGGTACCAAGAGGGTTTTTGCAGTTGGGATGCACTTTGATGGGAGCAGTGGTATAGGTCGTATCATATTTTCAAGGACTGTGTATTGGCATTTTAACTGCAATTATAAAACCCAAGACAATGGAAACCAAACTTTGAATTAAGTTGTCAATCTAATGTCAATTTTTATGATCTTTTTATTTCTGTCAACTGCATTTAAGGCTCCAACTTTTATAAATTGCATTGTAGTGCCCGAAAAAACAACTGTTACCAAAAGTATTTCAGAATTGTAAGTGAATACTATAGGTGTGTTTGGCTTGAGTTATTTATTGTTGTGTAACACACTACTTCAGACTGTAAGGACTTAAAATGACAATTTTATCTTACAGTTTTGTAGGGCAGGGATTTGGAAAGTGATCAGTGGGTGATTTATCTCTGATTCATGAACATTAGCTCTGGCAGCTGGGGCTGGAGGATCCAATTACAAAACAGTTTCTTCACCCCATGTCTGGTACCTTGGTACTTGACTTTTCTCTCTCCCTCCAGGATGCTTGACTTATCTCTCTCCCTTCAGGGTGGGAAGGCCTCTTCTCTCACTTCTCACATCATGGAGGTCTCAAGTTAGTTGAGCTTCTTACTTGGAGGTTGGGTGGGTCCCCTGGAAAGCACACATTTCAGAAACAGCTTTCCAAGAGACAAAGGTGGAAGCTTCAAGGCCTAGATTGTCACTTCCACTGCATTCTGTCAGTTAGGCCAAGGTTCAGAAAGATGGAAATAGACTGTACCTTTCATTGGGGTATGACATGTGATCAGATAGGCATAGAATCTATTGACAACTGCTATTGAGAGAAGCTGCAGCATTCACCCTCTCCCCCCCCAACAAATTTATGGCCATATCACACACAAAATATACTATCTCCCAAGACCCTCAAAAACCTCATCGATTATGACATCAGCTCAAATTCCAGAAGCTTGTTATTTAAATCAGGTGCAGGCATAGATGAGGTTCCTGAGTGTACTTCCTCTAGTACAGCTCCTTGAGTATGATTTATCTTGAAATAAAGATCTATTAACTAAAGAGAAAAATTATCTCTACGCTCTGTACACACCCAACATACAATGGCGTGGGATAATAGGCCATAGACACTTCCATTCAAAAAGTAAGGAAATGCAAAGTACATAGCAGTTACTGGTTCTTAATAATTCTGAAATTCAGCAGAGCACATATTGTCAGTTTCTTGTTTACTACCTAGCTCAGCTTCCTGCAGATGATTCTCTTAACTCTTAGTTCTGCTGTCTGAGACACTATGTCTTTTCCAGAAAAAAATAGCCTATGTTTTCTGTTAAACAGTTTTCTCAGCCTGCTACCTTCCCATATAGTAGGTTGGAGCTTCAACAACTTCTTTTCATTTTGTACTGTCTCTGTCCCCATCAGTCCAATTGGAAGAGTTCCTTTAAAAACTTTTCATGCTTCCTGTGTGTCAAATTATAAATCCACTCCACTAGACAACAGACCATACCCCTATATATCTTCCTGATAGACTTTTCTCTAACTTGGGTTGCCTAAGAGCGTGCTGTGGGAGGATTCCCTTAAGATTCTTAAAATCCCTATTACCTGAAAGTCTATAAAGCAGACTCTTTAGAAGATCCACTAAGCAAGACCTTAAAATTTTTTAGGCCTTAAACAATTTTAGTAACAACTTGGTGATCTTAAGCCTGAGTTCATGTGTTACTTGTAGTGCCTGGATTTTATCTTCTCTCTGAAGCCAGTTCTTGAGAATCTTTTGATGGGAGGGGCTGAAAATGAGAAACAGTTTTTTCAAACCGATCAAGTCCTGGCTCATTAATTTTTTTCTTTAAATTTTGCTTCAAAACTTAAGTTGCTTTGTTATTTGTTCCATCTTTCTCT
>NW_020175410.1:2711942-2733673 GCF_003031525.2 Neophocaena asiaeorientalis asiaeorientalis
CTCTCTCTCTCTCTCTCTCTCTGTCTTGCATTTTACTATAGGCAGCTGGAAGATGTGAAATTGTTTTCTACATTTTGCCTAGAAATTTTCGCAGCTGTATTCATGAGTTTATTAGATACCATTCCTATCTTACATGTAACAAGAAGGAGAAATGTTGCTAGGCAGTTTGCCACTCTACAACACAGGTCCTCTTTTCTCCAGTTCCCAGTAAAATTTTCCGCACTGTATTCAGATCCCCACCAGTAGGCTCCCTGATGTCCTTTGAGCGTCTGCCCACCAGCCAGTCCCCAGACCAACACTTCCAGGCAAAATGCTTACAATACCTCTAGATTGCTTATGTTTAGGAGTAGTATATATCATTTAGTTTTAATTTATATTATTGTTAACAATAATAGTAAAATCAAAAGGGTGGAGTTGAGATTTCACAAAGTATACGGAAATGCTACTAGAGTTACTTCTTGTACTTCTTTCTGATTATTCCACTTTAGGAAAGTTACGATAGCAACAGGAAAGCAAGGAGCTCTTCAATCATGTCTGTTTTCTTATCTCAAGCCCTTGCTCTGGTACCAAACATATATTAAAAATTAAGTGAATAAGTGAATTAATAGTAAACTATGAGCAATTTTTAAATGCAGAGAAAGGTAAATAATTTTATTTGAAAGGTTGATCAATAAACATATGAAAGTCTTATGAACTTTTTATCCAAAAAGTTGAAGTTTAAGATAACTTGTAGTCTAGGTCGGTAAAGTTATAAGGGCAAAGATGTTAATCAAACTAAAAATACAAGAAAATAAGCCATTGTTTGATTCTTAAAAGTTAACATTGACTTATAGCAAATAAACAGTCAAGAATATTCATAGGAGCATATAAAATTGGGAAACAAAAATATATAAAAATATTCAAAAAAGCTAGAACAAATTCATGAATAATAACTCCACAGGGGCAAACAGGCTGTTGAGTTATAGTCTCAGTTCAGCTTATTTTCCAATTTTGAGATTGACCTGTGGGAGGAGAAATGTGTCCTCTTCTTATTGCCATGGCCAGAAAGAAAACACTGGGATGAGCTGGGTGTCTGATCCACTTCGGCAGTTCTTAGGTTTTCTGTTTTCAGTATGTGGAAAAGTATTTAATTGTTCTATCCTTTATCTTAACTTCACTCAGCCATGCTTTGAGCAACTTCTGCCACTCACTTTTCAGAAGGTATTTGATTTAGTTATTTACTACTAGGCCTTAAAGTTAGATTATGTAGTCTAAGGGTGTACACTAGGAATCAAGAGACAGTTATCTCTGCCACAGCTCATTAACTATTTGCAAATCATTCCATTCAGGGTATTTCCCCCAGTTTTCTTGCTTGTAAAAGAAATTTTCAAACGATGATCTGTGAGATTACATCTTTATGATTCAGTTAATCTATCCCTGATCTGGGATATCTTAATTTCATTTTTGGTGTTGAAGAAGACTTGGACCAGAAGACAGAGGAGTCAAACCAAAAGTGAATCTTTCAGAAGTGATATTGATAGCCAATAAAAATCATGTCTTTGTAGATTGTGGGAGCAAAAAAAAAACCTCACCCATCTCTCTCGAAGAGTTCCAAATGAGCAAAACGTACTGAAAAAATGGAACCATATATTATTTTAATCAAATGAAGCCTTGCGTCCCACCAAAGCTGGTAATGCTCTGCCTCAGACAACTACTTCACGCCGTCTCAGATCAAACTGAGTTATATTGCTGGGCAAAATCCAGTAAAAAAGGACAGAAAAGGAAGTTTGAGCATAAATACATTTGGAACATTATTTGCTACATGTTACCGCTTCAGAAACATGTAAAAACCTTTTATTCATGTAGTAATAAGGTAAGCTTTCCAAAACAGAGTCACAGCTGTCTTTTTAGATTGAGGCCCATCTCTAAGATATACGTTTCCCCTCCCTCTGTTCAAGAAATTACGATGAGGACTCAATCGTCAATCAAATCAAATTAAAACTCTACCTTCACATTGTCAAAGCCTTTCATGTTTACACAAATGTCTTTTCTTTCTCTTCAAAATCCAGTTTTTTTCTAGCTTCATCTCCAAGTGATTCCTCGCCTTCCCTATCAATTATAATTTGTTCCCCACATGGGAGCAATTAATACATTTACGTATTAATTAAGGCAAGTATATAGATACACCAGTATTTAAAGTAATTAGTAGTTTTGACGTTTTCAGTCTGTTGAGGTGAATGTCTTCTCATTGTACAATCCAAATTAGTTTGGTCCTGTGTGTCCTTGCTAGCAAAAAGCTGACAAGTGCTTATGGATAAATCCTAGTACTCGTTGATAGAATTTTACACTTTTTGAGGCAGAAAAACTCCAAACACAACAAATTGATAATTCCCTGAAGTTACATTAAATGACTTTAATTCAGATGATTTAATGTAAAATAGAAAGAATGCCTGCATTTTAATTTAGAAGGCTTTTGTTGTACTCCTGGTTCAGCACTAACATTTAGACAGGTTATTTTACTCTCTGAATCTCTGAGTTTGAATCTCTAAAAACTCTTCAAGTTTTTAGAATTCAATAGCTTATTACCTGTGCTGTTTTTCTTTTTGATTTGTATCTCTATAATTTTATAAAACTGTGTGTTAATTAAGTTAGCTATATTAATGCATCATTAGTAGAGCAGTTTTTAAAAATGGAACACATATTTGTGAATATATTTTAATGAGCTTTAAAGACATTTAAGCAAGGTAAGCATCTTCAACAAATGCTATGAAGGAGAATGTGTAAGGCAGCAAACTTGCTTTACCAAGACAATGTTTATTTGCTTTAAAAGATACTTTTCACAAATTAAGGAATAGATATAAATTACATGCCTTTTGACAGAAAATATTCCTGTACTGACCTAAACCCTTCAAATAGAATAAAACGTGATTATTTTCCATGTATCTTAAAAGTATAAGAATTTAATTCAGTACAAATGGGATGTAAAAATCTAAAATAAGTAAAACTATGTTTTTATTAATAAAGTTAAGTGTACAACCAAACTTTTGCTTTGAGGTTTAGTAGTGATAGAACATCAATTGTCCTTCCTTCAGTGGCATTTGGTGATAGACAGCAGTTCTTTCAGCGCACAGTGATATTGTGTAAATAAGATAACCAGCCGTCTCCTAGAAGAGAGCTGAGTTTGAATACCATTTGAAGCCAGATACTGATTTTGCAACATTGCATGATTTACCCAGCATTGTTGAACATCAGTTTGCTCAGCTATATGTATAGTGATATCCAACTTTCGATACCTTCAGTAGATTATATTTTTATTTTTTAATTAATTTTTATTGGAGTACAGTTGATTTTCAATGTTGTGTTAGTTTCAGATGTCCAGCAAAGTGAATCAGTTAAACGTATACCTATATCCACTCTTTTTTAGATTATTTTCCCGTATAGGTCATTACAGAGTATTGAGTAGAGTTTCCTGTGCTATATAGTAGGTTCTTATTATTTATTTTACATATAGTAGGGTGTATATGTCAATCCCAATCTCCCAGTTTATCCCTTCCCTCCCCTTACCCCCTTGGTAACCATAAGTTTGTTTTCTACATCTGTGACTCTACTTCTGTTTTGTAAATACGTTCATTTGTCCCATTTCTTTTTTAGCTTCCACATATAAGCAATATCATATGATATTTGTCTCTGACTTACTTCACTCAGTCTGGCAATGTCTGTGTCCATCCATGTTACTGCAGATGGTATTATTTCATTCCTTTTTATGGCTGAGTAATATTCCATTGTATATAGGTACCACATCTTCTTTATCCATTCCTCTGTTGATTGACATTTAGGTTGCTTCCATGTCCTGGCTATTGTAAATAAGCTGCAGTGAACATTGGGGTGCATGTATCTTTTTGAATTATGGTTTTCTCTGGTTATTATTCTCGGTGATCCTGCCATGTTCCAATTCTTGCCTATAAGCTCTGGGTCATTTGGTGTTCTCTTATGTAGCAGAGGCTCTTTAAGCTCACTTGTGCCTGTCTAGATGTGTAGTAGGGAATATAGTGACACATTTTGTCAAGTTGCCCTGTTTGAAGAACCCAGGAGCATAGCATTGACCAAAGAAGACATTCTCTGTATTGTGGGGAATGGAATTCAGAGTTTGGTGTAGTTTTCCCAAAAGAATAATGTAATATCAACATGGAGGGCTAGTGTTGAAAACTAAAGATTTTCACTTTTCATACCACTCTCCTGCCTTGTACAGTCTATATCTTGAAGCACCCTCACACATTTTTAGAAATACATTCCTATTAGGTATATTGATTTTTGATACCTTACCTGAAAATAGAATTGCATAATCACTGACATAATTTTAGTAGTAATTGAACTTCTGTAAATATCTGAAGCAACTCTGCTCATCTTCTATTTTCAGTTTTATTGCAAAAAATACTGCTTCTACTGTTCCCAAGAACTTCAGAGTATTGTTCCTGCCTCTTTGTCACTGTTGCATCCCCAGTGAGGCTCAAAGAAAAATAAGACAGGGAAGTAGAGATTTACAACTTTTGTGATTTTCCTAAGCACAGGTCTAAGTGTATTTAATGTTGTCAACTTGGAACCAAGCACAATGTTTGGCCAATAGTAGGTGCTCAATAAATATTTATTCAAGAAATGACTTTGAAAGTTAGTTTTATGAAAATGGTCATTTTGAACAAAGTATCTATAATAATATACCACTGCACTATTCTTTTTTTGCCTGAAACACTCTGATTTTAATAAAAGAACCCTAAAAGTGCTCTGTTTGTAAAGAAATAAAAGCCATTTGTTACTGAGAGACAAATACTCATCCATCGTACTATCTTATCACCTTTTATATTTTTAATATGCCACTGAGGTTTATCTTTAAAAATCCAAGAACAAATTGCTTCAGGCAGTTATTATAAGTTTGACCATATGGGCATTACGTCTGCAATCTACATTTGCAATAGGAAAACAAATCTTTTGCACATGTTTTATAAAACATGAACTATTTATTAAAGGTAAGGCAAGAAAATGCTAGTTCAATAAATTTTTAAAAATTGCAAGTCAGTAGGTTAAATATTAATTTCAGTGTCTACAATAATGGGTACCTCTCCTATTTAAGGAAGTCATTATTCTGTGTAGTCAACAAGCATATTGATTAGAATTAATTCCCTGCAAAAAGTCTGCAGTCATTTTTAACCTAAGTTTTTCCTCTTTAACAGTAGCCTGAAGCTTGTCTCTTTTTTTGAGTATGGTCAGTTTAGCAACAAATTTGCAATTAATCATTTGCTGATTGCAATGAATGGTCTGTCAATAAGATGCAACTCACATTGCTAAAAGGATTATACTGAGCTTTGTTGTTTTCTTTTTGTCTCTGGAATGCTTTGTCTAACTATATTTCCTAGAATGGATTTAAATAGTTGTTTTGAGGTAATGCATGCCAGTTTTAAAGAGACACCACAGGCTGCTCTGAGGGTATTAATCAAGATATGCCCTAACTCTCTTTTGGCATTACAATATTTGGACATCTGTTCTGACTCCTTATATGTGAAATAAAACTCATACCAGATAGCAGAATAAATGAAGGGTTTCATTATCTTAAATGTCATAACATTTGTTTGAATTATCATTTGTAAATTTTAAATGCTGAAATTGTCATTTTGGTTTTGTTTCATCTATTTTTCTGTCCTTTCAAAAGACTAAGCCTGAAAAATTCTTTTTTCTATTGAATTAATAATTTAAAAGAAATAATTTACTATTTTACGCAATAACAGTGAAATTGTTGTGGATGAGCTATATAGTCTGGTAATTTATAAAAGCATAAATATTTTACTGAGGGAAACATACCCTTTTAAAGCACAAAAGGTTTTTTGTTATAATGGCAGTGTATTTAGTGACAAATAGTACATTTTTAAAAAGCCATTTGTTGACTATTATTATAGTTCTCTTTGTGTAATGGTATTATAGATTCTTAGGTGTTCACTTATTAAAGTCTTTCCCGTTGTGTGTATCAGGAAAGACTTGTTTCTGGATTCTGTGGTGCCACTAATTAGTGGCAACTGCATCTAGATGTTCACAGGTCAACTTGAAATATAATAGGAATGTATTTGGACTTTTCATTTAAACAACAAAAATAAATAATTTGATTGTGGTAGATATCAAGAATAATATCAAATTTGACTTAAACCACCTCTTAATACCTTTGCCTTTCTCAAGAGCTGTTTTTTGTTTGTTTGTTGAACCAATATTGCTAATTATGGGAAATAACTGTTTATCATGAAGCCATATCACATACATCCACTAGGATTGCAAACACTAGTAGTACTAGATACCAGTTTGGTGTCTGTATTTTTTTTCATTTCACATTAAAGCAAAAGAATAGCATATAATTTGACATACAGAAAATGATTTAACTAAATCATGGAAGCAAAGTACTGTTTTACAAATGTATAATTTTGAATATCTTTAGAAAGTCATATGCACTTTCATTCTTCTGTTCACTTTGTATATTTGATGTCAGAGAGTCAGTGATGTTTTGCCTAGCAAAACATTTCAGTCCAAGGTGCCCCATATTTTGTTTATGAGGCTAATTTTAAGTGGTTATAATTCTTAATTGAAAACCATTTTTATAAATGTTTATTTGAAAAGAGGTGAGCAAAGTTTAGATTAAATTTATGTTCTTATATTGGCAAAAACTGAGAAATTTTGTACCTCTTTTAGATAGTGGGGTCCTGAATTAAGATCAGCACAAAGGAAAAAAATTATCCCATTTGAAGTATTAAATATGGTTTGTCTTAAGCTGTGCATACATTTTGAGTGAGACATCAAAAATCTTGTCATTTTATAAAGCACTAAATAAACTAAAATGCCACATTACCATATAAGATTAAATGGTAAATACTAAATGAGATAAAATACTGAATGTAGTAGAAAATTCATTCTTTAAAGGAAAACTTTTATAAGACAGTACATTTTAGTCATACATCTTCTCTAAGCAGGGAGAATATATAACTTTAGTTGAAGAACATTTTTACATGTTTGAACCTTCAAAGCCCTTAAAAGATTGACACTAATATGTTGGTGCCAAAATACTATGGAACTTTTTGCCCATTCATGTATTTATAGATCTTGTATTGGATTATGGCATTTGATTAAGATCACATTTCTGTTTATTTGCCCTGATGAGTAAATAGCCACAATATGTAAGTCTGTGATTAATTTTTTTGTACCTAGAGTTAAAAGTGATAGTTTTATATGTGGAACTTTTCATGGTGAATTAAGTCCAGAGACATAGAAAGTTCTTTTTAGTTTTCACACAGCAATGTGGAACATGAAACTCATTTTTAATCCGTAATTTATTCAAATAAGCGTAATTGAACATTTATTTGTCTGCTTAATCATAGAACCATTTTGCTAAACACATTGACACAAAATGATTTTATCAGAAGTAGCAACACTAGGCAAATATGTCTCTAAAAGTGTTTGCATAGGTTAAACATTCAAAGTAGATGTATTGAAAATGGTTATGTCTGTATATGTTATAGTTTTACTTCTACAAAATTTGACTGTGGTTGTAACTATTCATAAAACATACAAAGAATATAATTAATATTTTTTTACTTTTTCAACTCAAGTTTATTTCCATGTACTATAAATATATAATTTTTATGATTTTTATTGCTATTGAATATGAAATATCCAGGTGATTTAAATTTCTTGTCACCTATTTCTTTTTTTTTTTTTTTTTTTTTTGCGGTACGCGGGCCTCTCACTGTTGTGGCCTCTCCCGTTGCAGAGCACAGGCTGCAGATGTGCAGGCTCAGGGGCCATGGTTCACGGGCCCAGCCGCTCCACGGCATGTGGGATCTTCCCGGACTGGCGCACAAACCCGCGTCCCCTGCATCGGCAGGCGGACTCTGAACCACTGCGCCACCAGGGAAGCCCGTATCACATAAGTTTTGGTTTGAGATTCTAATATTCTTCTTAATATTTAGTTAACACAGACTCTCTAAATATTCTCATTAACTATCGATCTAGTCCACTGTTTGTTTAATTATTTAAAAGTTATTAACACACACCATCACAGTTATAGTTGCACATAAGTTCATGAATGCCAGAAATAACTTTAAATAGGCTTTTAGCCATTCAGCCTTTCAAAGACATAGGCAGTGACTCTAGTCAAATCTCATATTTTACCATAATATTTAGGTGACGCTGTTATTCTTTGTGTTTGTGTGTGTGTGTGTGTAATTTTTATGTATGACCTACACTTGAGTCAAGTGAACACTCACTAGAAAATGTTATAGGACTAAAAGTCAACTTCTTATGATGGGACTGGACTTCTGGAGACCACACAAATGTGCTATTTTTTTTTCAATCTGGATGTTGGTTACACAGTTGTGTCCATTTATTCATTGTATATACTTTTTTAAACTAGATGTTAAATTTCACTGAAAAGTTAAGCAAAAAGCTTCATTGTGACCAAAGAAGACTTTGTCATCTCTGATGAACTTCCAATTCTTATTCTATATCACTTGGAGGCCCCATATCAATCAAATTACTCAAACCCAAAACCAGCGAGTCATTTCTAATACTTTCCTCCTACTTAGCACTCAATCAATCAATCATCAAAGCCAGTATTTATCTCTTAAATATGTCATGAATATTCCTTTCCATCCACACTACTACTATTACTACTGTTCTAATTCAGCAGTTATTTTATATCTTCCTAACATTGAGCCCACCAAAAAAATCATTCATCGTGTCCAAGTAATTGTTCTAAAATGCAAATAAGATGTGCTGTTTAAAACATTTCTATAGTGTCTTGTTTTTGGAATCAAGTCTCATCTCCCTAACATGAGTAGCCTTTTCACACCCACTTGTGTAGAGTTCGAAAAAAGAGTATGAGGACAGAATTCCAAGGAAAGCCATTATTGAAGAGATAGGCAGGAGAGTAACCAAGTAAACTGAGATGAAATGGCCTGGAAAATAGGAGGAAAACTAGGAGTTGGTCTGATCCTAGTCAAGGAAAGAGTGTTAAAGAAAGGAGGGAAACAAATTAGAGTCAAATTTGCCTCAGGATCGAGGATATCAGTTATAATGGAGTGATAAATTACACTCTAGATGGCAGTAGGATAGGGAGTAAAAGTTAGTAGAGAAAGCAAAGAGAGAAATCATAGTTGAAAATTTTAAGTTGTGATGTAGAAAGCCAGACTTCAGTAGGGTCAGAGGGAGTGAGGAAGTGAAGTCAGAAATTCTAGTCAGTATTTTTAAGAAGTTTGGGTGAAAGGTAAAAACGAAAGTGCCAATATTTTGCAAGCACAGGAGGTTAAGGGATTTTTGTTTACATTATAGATACCTGAAGAATCTTAATGTTATGGAAAAAGAGCCTATAAAGAAGCAGAGGATGAAGTACTGGAGAGAAAGGATATAAACTCCTAATGTATTGTGATTCCTAAGAGATGGATAAGGGATAGGATCCAAGCACGGGTCAGGGGACTGGTCTTGGAATGGAGGAAGGGGACCTGTGATGTAACAGAGGGAAGGAGAACCAGGTATGTTTGGAAAGTTCCTTTGGTTAGCTGTGTGTGTGTGTTTGTTTGTGTGTTTGTGTTTGTGATGGAGATGAGGCCACCTTCACAGGTGTAAAAAGAGTGAGAAAGTCTAATATGTTCAAAAAGTCAAAGTCTGTGTGTGAAACACTATTGACCAACTAGCTTATTTTGGAGCAAAGTTGAATTTAAAGGATGACCCAAAAGAATCTTTCATCTATATTCACATTTCCCTTGAACACAACACATACGAACATCGTTGGGTCCACTCCCATTCTCCAGCACCTCTCAACTCTCCAATTCCAACAGCACTCACTGGTTTCCCTCCCATTATGTTGCCTTCTCTTGATCTTTTCACTCTTTTTGATGACACACCCCCACAGGGTGTGCCGCAGATGTATTATATTCCCTTTCAGATGTGTTATATTCCCATTCAGATGTATAGTATTCCCCCTCTGGGGATAGTAATTATTTTTATGTTATTATTTTATTTTATTGTGGAAAGAACACTGAGATCCAGCCTCTTAACAAAATTTTAAGTGTCCAGTATATTATTGACTCAGGTACAGTGTTGTACAGCAGATCTCTAAAGTTTATTCACCTTGTTTGACTGAAGCTTTATACCCTTTAATTAATAACTCTGTTTTTTCCTCTCCCCAGCCCCTGCCAACAACCATTCCACTGTTTGCTTCTATGAAGTTGACTCTTTTAGATATCTCATAAGAAATGTAATTTTTTTTTTTTTAGTGCTTTTCTCCAGAAAGTCAGTTTAAGAGGCATCTGAACTTTCTTTTTGCAGTAGATAGGGGAAGAGGGAAAAAAATCAGTGGGCAAACAGCAGAGGAGGAAGTTGTGAGTCCTTGTGTGTTAACAGTTTGTGTTCTATCACAAATAGTGTTGTATACATTTTAAGATTTAAGGGTTATATGTCTTTATTTGCCACTATGATAAATCTTGTAGGACACACAGTACTGAATCGTGTGTAATAACTGCTCAGGAATGGCATGTGGAAGATATTTAGGAGTTTGAGATTTTACTGCCTCTCTTCTTATGGACATCCCAGGAATACTTCACAGGGGTTCATGATTTGTGCAAGGCAGAGATTAAAGTAATGTCTCTAATATTCATTAATTCTATACGTCTGTGTAATCTGTAATACACTAATAAATGTGACAACTGTGTTTACTTATCTTCAAACAAGCCAAAATGCAAGATACTTTCCCTTGCATAAGGATTAGGCCTTTACTTTTAGGTTGGAAAAACATGACCAAGTATTTTAAATGTTACTGAAGCAATTTTGATATGTTCTTTTATTTTTATTTATGGATTTTCCTTTAGTGCTTTCAATTAGAGCTATCATCTCCGCCCCAGACTCTAGCTCCCCCCTCCTCCCAGTAGGATTGCTTCTTCCTTCAGTAAATAAAACCTGTTGAAAAGATTGCTACTTTCTCTGCTGCCCATCACAAGGCCCTTAATAGACTACTTACAGCCCTCTTTTGGAGTTGTAAAAAGCAGACAAACAGGAATTACTTTCCCTTATAATTTTATTTTTTTTCAAGATACTGAGTAGACTTTAATTTTTATATTACATTAGAAGAAAAGTAATTTTATCTCTGAAATCTTTTGCAAATTCACTTACCAATATTATTCATTCATAAGGGTGATGTATATAGCTCTTTATCCTCTTTGAAGTACTAGTTTACTGATGTGGGAGTTCTGTAGTCACTTTGTATGATGTCCTTTATAGCATCAAGGCCTGAGGTAGTTTTGCTGAGTGATTTTGGAGTCAAGTTCTTCTAACTTAAGTTAGATAAATTTGGAGCCTCTGATTATGGTCTCAAGCTACTGACTTACTGATTTTATTCTCTTGAAGGAGAAAATATGATTTTTTATTCTCTTCGAGAAAATATGATTACAAGAAAGGACAGTTAACATTATATTTGTTCTTGAGGACAAATAATAAGGACAGATGTATTTATTTAACAATTACCAATCAACATCATTTTGTTTCCCAACATCACCTAGGAAATACATCATTAATTAAATGAAACCTACTATTAGATTACAAATAGAATTATGGATGCAAGCAGCTTCTCCTGATTTTCTGAATAATATTAGTTGTTTTAGGAAATACGATATGCTAATGGCATTAACAGCAGTTAATGCTGAAACACCTCTTGACAAGAACGTGATCAAAAGGAACATTAAGTGAATATCCATATTGCTGGGTTAAATAAGGGAGTCACACCCTGAGCCACGGATTGCCCTTCTGGAGAGCTGCATAACCTCAGGAAAGTCTGTTAAACCCAGATAGATCTTTTCATTCTGAAATAAAGATATAAATATCTGTTTCTGTCAAAAAAGCCAAATATCTAATTTAGCAAAAGTAATCAGGTGAAAACAGATAATTTTCCAGAAATCCTTTAGAAATCATGTCTCTGTATAAATATAACATTGTAATTTTAAGCATAAGGAAAAATTATTGAGTGAAATATTTCCCAGCAATCACCATTACAGAATCTGCAGACTCCCTGACTTTGTGTTTTCAGAGGAATGAGTTGCTAGGGAATGTATCACCTTATTTTTTCGTTATTTTGTGTTTGGCTTCATGGAGCAATAACAAAATTACAAGTTAGGGGATTCTTTTCTCGGGAGGACATCTGGAGGAAGTCACTTCAGAGCTACTGTGGCCATCGAGATGTTTTAAAGGACCAGACTCCTTATTTTTTCCCTTGCAGTTTTCAGCAGTGGCCTTTATCCTTAACTTATCTGCTTATATACCTCTTAGGAATTACATCCACTTTCCTGCAAGTAAATTGGTGGTGGTGGTGGTGATGGTGGGTAGATAGGAACTATATCTATATGACCATTCTTTGCTATAAAGAGGAACCATGAGGATTTAGGGTTTGTTTGCTTGTTTGCTTGCTTGTTTATTAGCTGGGGATATGGCCGGCCAGATGAAATAAGAGTTCTGTTGGTTAAAAAGAGGAGAGAAGGGCTTCCCTGGTGGCGCAGTGGTTGAGAGTCTGCCTGCCGATGCAGGGGACACAGGTTCGCGCCCCAGTCTGGGAGGATCCCACATGCCACGGAGCGGCTGAGTCCGTGAGCCAGTACCCAAAAAAAAAAAAAAAAAAAAAAAGAGGAGGGAAATAGATATTGGGAAGGCAACAAGCAGCATCTGCCACAGCCCAGTTTTACCCAGTTAGAACCATATCCCTTGGGTAGGTAGACAGTTCTAGGAAAGGAATATTTTATAGAAAAAAAGATGAAATCTACCTAAGGAACTTTGCTATGTGATGACAGATAGATAGGAAGGAGAAGGTGGAGGGACAGGAGTGGGAAAGAGGAAAGAGAATGAAACGTAGTGCAATACTCTTCAATGAGTTTTTCCCCTAAGATAGACCAAATAAAAACATATGCTGTCACTTTCAAATACCTTACTGAGATCAACCAACCAAATTAGTATCATCATTTTTCAGATACAAAGAATATAATCTTATTTGGAAATCATTCCTGTAATAAAACTAGAATCATTTTGGAAGCAATTGGCCTTTAGAGACAGTGGACTACATGACTATAAACTATTTATATGTATGTGTGTGTGTGTGTGTGTGTATATATGTATGTATGGCTACTCCAACTTGATGACTTAGGTTATACAAACTGGTGAACCCTTCAGTATTTTCTTTTATCATCGTATTTACCTTATAGATTTAAATAGGATAAAGACTATATAATTGCACCTTGTACTTAATGCTTGGTGCATCATTGGGACTACTGGCATTCATTGACTTTATGAATGTTTTATAGAGAGCCTTACTTTTATGCTTTTTCCATGAAAATCATACTAGTTCTCTTTTTGGTTTTGTTAAACTCCTTATCTCCCAGCATCACTGTTGTCCTCCAGGGGACTCCCCCCACCTCCTGTTTTACATGCAGGCTTACTTCCACCCTCATCTCTGACAACTACTCTCTTCTCTACTTACAGACAGTAAATAAAAATCCTGTTGTTTTCAAACTTTCAGTTCCCCTCTTCCTTCGTGTCCACCTCAGCTCCTACTGCTGCCCATTTCACTAC
Organism: Neophocaena asiaeorientalis asiaeorientalis; assembly: GCF_003031525.2. NCBI lineage: Eukaryota > Metazoa > Chordata > Mammalia > Artiodactyla > Phocoenidae > Neophocaena > Neophocaena asiaeorientalis. The sequence continues at coordinate 2,725,554 of NW_020175410.1, forward strand.
ATCTTCCTTCACCCCATCTCACTCCAGTTTTCTTGTTGCACTCATATCAACTTGGCCATTCTCACCTTCAGTTTAATGACTGGTGATCATACACCAGGTGTCAAATTAGATTTATTTTGCAAAGGCAAGAATTATTCCTTACTTGAGATATTATGGAAATGGTCCCTGTCTTGTGTCCTTATGCTGTAACATTATGTGCAGTATTCCAGGTTCTCATGCCCTGGGGTCCTGGCCTGGTATCATTGACTCTGGTCCTATCCTACATCTTAACTGTGAAACAAGGGTTGACTTCTTTCTTGTCGGTCATGGGGAGGGTATCTTCCTATTATACTAACTCATATACTCCTCTGTAGTCTCTTCTGACTACATCTGAACCCTCTGAAAGGGAATATCTAGGGTTTCCCTTTCCAGGACTGCTCTGTAACACTACAGTACCTCTTGAGAAGTTCAGGTTTACATCAGGTTTTAGGCACGTTGATTTTCTCTACTAGAGTAATTTAATCAGGGCATCACCAAAACTACGAAAGTTGATTTAAATATTCCTGTGCTACTTAGGTATCAACTTCTGTGTCTTTATTATATAAACTGCACACCTTTTCTTTAGTTCTCATCCATCTTAGGCTCTATAGAAAGAGAGCTCCTGATCTAATATATATATATATTCTTTTACAGATTCCTTTCCCTTATAGGTTATTACGAACCATTGTGCTATACAGTAGGTCCTTGTTGGTTATCTATTTTATATATAGTAGTGTGTATATGTTAATCCCAAACTCCTAATTTATCCCTGCCTCCTTTCCCCTTCGGTAACTATTTTTTTGTTTTCTCTGTCTGTGGGTCTATGTCTGTTTTGTATATAAGGTCATTTGCATCATTTTTTTTTGCATTTTTGAGTGTTTTATTTCTATCAAACTGGATAAAATGTGTGTATTTCTCAGACAGAAAAGACATGTTGAGGTAGAAATGTACCTTTCAACTATTCATGGGTACACAAGTACACTGGGGAGATTGTAAAAGTGCAGATTGTGATTCAGTAGGTCTGGTGGGCCTGAGTTCTAGTTTTTTCACAAGCTCATTTTTAACTAGTGATGCCACAGTCTCTGATTCATTAACCACAATTGTGAATAGCAGAGACATAATTATAAAGGTAAAAATTCATATTTAACTTTGAACTTAAAGTGTTTTATGGATTTTACATGTTTAATAGAATAGTAAGCACAGCAGCAAGTCATTTGTGATATTTACTGTAGACTGTGTATCTTTTTTTATTTTTTTAGCGTCTTTATTGGAGTATAATTGCTTTACAATGGTGTGTTAGTTTCTGCTTTATAACAAAGTGAATCAGCTATACATATACATGTGTTCCCATATCTCTTCCCTCTTGCGTCTCCCTCCCTCCCACTGTTCCAATCCCACCCCTCCAGGCGGTCACAAAGCACCGAGCTGATATCCCTGTGCTATGCGGCTGCTTCCCACTAGCTATCTATTTTACGTTTGGTAGTGTATATATGTCCATGCCACTCTCTCACTTTGTCACAGCTTACCCTTCCCCCTCCCCATATCCTCAAGTCCATTCTCTAGTAGGTCTGTGTCTTTATTCCCATCTTACCCCTAGGTTCTTCATGACCCTTTTTTTTTTTTCCTTAGATTCCATATGTATGTGTTAGCATACGGTATTTGTCTTTCTCTTTCTGACCTACTTCACTCTGTATGACAGACTCTAGGTCTATCCACCTCACTACAAATAATTCAATTTCGTTTCTTTTTATGGCTGAGTAATATTCCATTGTATATATGTGCCACATCTTCTTTAGCCATTCATCTGTTGATGAACACTTAGGTTGCTTCCGTGTCCTGGCTATTGTAAATAGAGCATCATATTTTTAGATTCCATATGTAAGCAATACCATATGATATTTGTCTTTCTCTGTCTGACTTACTTCACTTAGTAAGATAATCTCTGGGTCCATCCATGTTACTACAGATGGCATTATTTAATTCTTTTTGATGGCTGAGTAATATTCCATTGTATAAATATACCACATCTTCTTTATTCATTCATCTGTCGATGGACATTTAGATGTTTTCATGTCTTGGGTGTTGTAAATAGTGCTGCAGTGAACATTGAGGGGGTGCATGTATCTTTTCGAATTTTGGTTTTCATGGATTTTTCAAGATCTCCTTACATCATTTCCTGTTAGGAATCAAACTGAAATTACAAAAGCAATCATTTGGATTACACTTCAGTCACCAATTATGTTATCTATACTGTTTACTAAATTTGAGATTTCTTGGCCTTCAAATTTAGGAATTTTTAACCGAAAGAAGCACTTTGAGAGAAATTTAGTTTTTTTTTTCTTTCAGTTAAAAACCAGTCAGGAATTGGCGAAGTAAAACAAAATTATATATAAGGGAGCATTTTGACCATAGAAATCATACAGTTGTGATACTAGTAAGTGTATAGTAAGTTTATTATTCTTTCTACAAATTTGTTCACAGAATTTAAGGTTAATATGAACTGTTCTAGAAGCTTTCTGACACTGCTAATCCCACGTATTGTGTGTGACAAAGAGCAGGATCATGACTTGTGATTTAAGTGCTCTTCTTGGCTTGTGTCTCTCTCTTCCCTATAGTCAAATCTTTCCAGTGACCTGAACTAGTCTGTCTGGTTTCATGAGCTCTTCTGTATTAAATACATGTAAACAAGAGGAATTTTCAGTAAGATTGTTAAAATTTAGGTGAAATCTTCTCATTTTACTATATAATTTTAGGTATGGGTGTTCTGTTTTGGAATTTAAACTCGGACTAATCATTTGTACTTTTTCTTTCGCTCTTGTCAAAATCTCTTACAATTTTAACAGATTTTTATTTATAGGAGATGAAAAATATAATACTTACATTCCAGTAATGTTTATCAAAGATAATTTTAAATAGCTTTGGCTTTTTGGAATAAAATGGCAATCTAGGAAGTTGAGTACAATAAAATGCTTAGGAATAGTTATAATAATGAACTGTAATTTCATGCACAGAATTCCTGAAATTCACTTATAGGGGAACACTATAGACTCTTCTACCACCTTTTATCCTTATTGACCATATTCCAGACCTGTATTGGCTTTGTTTAATCTACTTTGCTCATCTAGGTTATGAGCAGTGTTTGAGGTTAATTCTATATTTAAAATTTTAAGGTTCTATTTCTTCTCAAAATATGAAAAGTGGGATTATGAAACGGAAGGAAACTGCTAGGGACAGGCCTGTTTTTTGGAGCAAAAATGAAAGATAATAGTTTAACATGATAGAAGAGGAAAGGAATGAAAAATCCTAAGAAAACTAGGAAACACCACAACATAGCAGTCTGGAGTCATTCAGTGTAGAGTGAACAGCCCTTCACCCAAAGTCTGTGATATTTAATAGGGTGACCCTAGCCATTAGGAGTAGCTTAAAGGTGATGCTATATATCTATTTCAATGAGATAAAATATTAAATTAATCTATAAGTTAAATTTATATATTTCATAAAATACTTTTTAATCCCAAATTAATAAAGTTTAAAAGTCTAGTGTATAATATATGGTGGTAATATATTTATGTGGAATACATCATTCTTTGATAAAGCCAGAAAATTTGATAAAGCCAGGCATGTGACTTTTTAAAATAAGAAAGTTCAGTGTTTATTTTCAGGTACTATGTTATACTGTTTTATTTAATTAATCCAAAATTTTATATATCATTTTGTAATCATGTGTATATTATATACATACATATATAGACACAATTTATACTTTATAGTCCAATGGACATCTTAGTTGTCGATTATTTTTTATATATTTGGTGCTTATGTTTCTTAGACTTTTCTGTTCTTATACATAGTTTTACATTCTGCTGTAAGCCCTGAATCTTTAGGGCTAAGTCCTCCATTCTGGATTGCTTGTGTGCCTCTCTAGATTCTCTCTCTGCCTTTCTCCATCTTTCTTTCTGCTTGAGCAGTATCCTGTACAGACATCAGATTCCTCTTGCCCTCTTCCTTCTGATTTGCTTGGCCAGTTGCGAGCCCCAGGGGGAGATGGAAGGCAGGAAAATACGGTTAGTGTATTTATATTCCTGCTTACCTCAATCAAAACTCACCTGCAACTGGATGTCTTTTTCTTTCAAGGCCATCTTCTCCAGGTAACTCTCTTCTTCTGGGTCTGGTAACTGCCTCCTTACATTGTCTGAAGGACTTAAGTGTGGTAACAGCTTCCATTTACTTATCCCAGTATTCTGCATGAGGCTGTTAGTTTTCCAAAGACTTTTTGATAATCATTTAATGAGAATAAACTTTCCTTCATTTAGGATAAATGTACCTTGTCAGATTAGTGTATATCATCTCTTTTTTGATGGAGTACTGATGATGTACTTTCTTTCAATGTAAAGCTGCCATTTCCCCAAGGGTCTCTTCATAAACGGGAGACAGAGTGGAAAGACGCTGAAGTGGGGATGGGCCTCATCTCACTTATAATTCCAAGTCTCACCTCCCTCTGCAACAGGGTCACCTAGAGTGGCATGACTCTCTCTAACTTCATTAAATAATTGGGGAAAAAAAAAGAAAACTAAAGAGTATTATAAAATTTGAATGCAATAATTTAAGCTAAATGCTAAATTTAACATTTGTCATCATCCAAGAGAAAGTAATTTAAAGAAATTTCTTAATTTAAAAAATTAAGTAATTCACGAGAAGCCAGCTCAAAGTGAAGACTTTTTGCAAGATTCTCCCATTGAAAACTCTGCTTTTGAATCTGTGTCTACCATTTAGCAAATCCTGTATCCTACCCCAAAGACTGACTTTATTCTAAGACCTTTCTTCTTGCTCTCGGTCATGTATATCTCTAAGTCTGAGTTTTTAATTCTAGAAAAAGGCCCTGGTTGTCCCAGGAATGTAATCCAAAGCTAGCTAACAGAGGTCCACAATGGGTTCCATCCAAAGTACTCACAGCAGGATAAGTTGCAGATACACAACTTGATGTCTCTGAGTTCCTTTGGAATCACATACACGTATGCACACGCACACACCTACATACTAAAAACCAGTTCCGAGACAGTAAATGCAATCTAATAGAGAAAAGTCCACCTGTTTCCACTGATACTCAAGTTCAGAAGAAACTTACCACCCCTCACGTCTTTGAACCCCAACTCCTTAAGTCATTGCAGCTCAGGATGGTATGCATTTCCATTGATTGTTCTTCTGTTTCCTTCAGTACTTCTCATTTTTTTCTGTGGGACTTGCAATGGTAGGGTTTTTTCCCCTTGATATTTGTAATCGTTGTTGTCGTGAGTGGGATAATTGTCCCTTACTTTGTTTTAATGTAGTTAGTTCTACTAATTTTATATGCTATTCGTATATGTGTATAACTCTTTAAACTCTTAACTTACGTGGATTTCAAATGAGTCCTTTGGATTTTCTATATAGGGCATTATGTCATCTATAAATAATTACAGTTTTTCTCTTTCTTCGTAATACTTACACCTTTTCTTATTTTTTTCCTTGACCTATTGCATTTCTAAAGACCTCCAATGCAATGTTAATAAATACTAATCAGGGTTTTCTAAGGTTGAATTCTTTCTTGTCCAAGCAAGAGATTCTGCTTGTCTAAGATTTTTCTGTTTGACTGTTTCATCCCGCTGTATGTATTTGACATACAGAATTTGTTATGCCTATTTTAATCTTCTCATATGCCTTTTTGCTAAATTACAGGTTCCAAACATCATGTTAAATATAAAAAATAATGCAATTAGAATTGAGAATAAAAATAACTGGATTCAGACAAAATTAAAATATTGTTAGATAATGTTTTTCTCAAAATAACTGTAGGAATAGACGATGTATTAGTTTCCTATGCCTGCTGTAAGAAATTACCCCAGACTTGTGGCTTAAAACAACAGATATTTATTCTCTCACAAATCGAGAGAATAGAAGTCCAAATTTAGTATCCTTGGGCAGAAATCAAGGTGTCAACAGGTTTGTGCTCCTTCTGGAGGCTGTAGAGGAGAATACATTCGTTGCCACTTGCAGCTTCTGGTAGCTGCCAGCATTCCTTGACTTGTGCTTGTATCACTCCAGTCTCTGCCTCATCCTCTTCGGTCTGTAAAATCTCTCTCTGTCTCTGTCTCACGAGAACACTTGTAAGGGCATTTAGGTCCCACCTGGATAATTCAGAATAATCTCCTCTTTTCGTGATCCTTAGTTGAATCACATTTGCAAAAAGTTTACCATATAAGGTAACATTTCTAGGTTCCAAGGATTAGTGACAGATATATTTAGGGGTTACCATTCATCCCACTACTATCTGCGTTCTGACCCCAAAAGATTCAATTCTGTCCCACTTGCAAAATGTTTTCACATCATCTGAGTATCTCCAATGTCTCAATCTGTTATATTATCAACTCAAGTCAAAAGTCTTATCTGAATATCATCACCTCAGAGTCCCAAATCCTGTCTTTTAAATCATCAAAATCAGTTATAGGCGAGACTCAGTATTATGCATTCCGAGGAAAAATTGTGAACTTGTAAAACTAGAAAACAAGTTATCTGCTTTAAACAGTGATGAAACAAGCATAGTATAACAGTTAGTCATTCCTACTCTAAAAGAAAGAAAGAATAAGATAGAAAGGAGTCACCGGCCCCAAGCAATATTAATACTTGACTTGATCACATCTGCAAAAACTTTACAAGGTTCCAAGGATTAGGTTTTGATACCTTTGGGGGGCCACCATTCAGCCCACTGCAGATGACATCGTGAAAAATATTAACTTACATATAAAGAGAAAACCTAAATAGATCATAGAAATTTTTAAAAATTGTCATAATGTTGCTTCCAAAAACCACCAGGCCAGCGATTCACAAATGATTCTTTAAAACCTTCAAAGAACAAATCCTATGCACTATTAACTATTTTGAACCATAAAAATGGAAACCTTCTGATTCCCTTTATTAAGCCAACACAATCAATATCTGACAAAATCTGCCTATGAAACAATCCCATTTGTAGCTATTGGTGTAATTTTCTTAAATAATATATTAACAGAGAGGACATTATGTAATTCGGACATTCAGGTAAAGATTGTCAGGAGAGCAAAGATTGTTTATTGCAGATGGTAAATATATTATGGGACTCTAATCTCATATTTAAAATTTCAAAATATAACCTTGGAAAACATGTTCTTTGTAGTGTTAATTTATCTTTCTTTAAGTCAGTATTCATATGTACTAGTACAGAAATATGTGAATTTTACAGTGTGTTGTTCCCTCTGGGTTTGTTATTTAATGTGTCACATATGCACAGGATAGCCTTTTTAAAGTCCACAGAGTTTTAAATAGCAAAGCACAGCTGTCTCTAGGTACTTCATCCAATGCACATAGGAATTTATTTAATTTACTATATCAATAAACCAAAAGAGAAAATCATGTGAATCTTAAAATGATAACTATATTTCTATAGTAATAAGAGCTAACATTTATTTCCTTGCTTTATACATGCCAGATGCTGTTTTAGCTATCTTCCCGGTATTAGAACATCACATCTTCATAATAAAGCAGGTACTATTAGTATCACTCCTATTTTAAAGGTAGGAAATTAGAAACGCTGATATCCTGAGAAACTTTTCAAGGTCAAAGATCCGTTAATTTTAGAGCCAGGTCTTGAACCCAGACATTTTAACTCCAGAGTCCAAGTTCTTAACCTCTCTGCTATGCACATTGTCAGTCAGTATCTGGTGGTCATTTTAATCATTTGTCCATTCATTCAGTCAATCACAATTTGAGTGCTTGGTCTTTCCTAGGCTAGTAATATGATATGATATCTAGTTCTGTGATATGGCAGTGAATAAAACATGTCATGTCCTCATAGAGCTTACATAACCTTACACAAAGCTTAAGAGGAGGGCTTCCCTGGTGGCGCAGTGGTTGAGAGTCTGCCTACCGATGCAGGGGACGCGGGTTCGTGTCCCGGTCGGGGAGGATCCCATGTGCCGCGGAGCGTCTGGGTCCATGAGCTACGGCCGCTGAGCCTGCGCGTCCGGAGCCTGTGCTCCGCAGCGGGAGAGGCTACGGCAGTGAGAGGCCCGCGTACCGCAAAAAAAAAAAAA
>NW_020175410.1:2733740-2842202 GCF_003031525.2 Neophocaena asiaeorientalis asiaeorientalis
TAAAAAAAAAAAAAAAAAAAAAAAAAAAAAGCTTAAGAGGAGAAGATGATTAAAAAGCTGCAAAAGAAAAATACATAGCATGTCAGATTGTGTTAACATGCTGTATGTTAAGATGGTAATGGGTATGGAAAAATATATCAAGAAAGAAAGGGAGACAAACTCTTAATAAAATATAACTAGATGAATCATTTCCAAGCCTGATAAAAACTTAATTTCTCAAAAGTAAAGCATTTTTCTTTACATCTTTATTGGAGCATAATTGCTTTACAATGGTGTGTTGGTTTCTGCTTTATAACAAAGTGAAGTTATACATATACTTATGTTCCCATATCTCTTCCCTCTTGCATCTCCCTCCCTCCCACCCTCCCTATCCCACCCCTCCAGCGGTCACAAAGCACAGAGCTGATCTCCCTGTGCTATGCGAAAGCCAGCATTTTGATTAATAATAATATACTGCATATATCTCATTAAATTAAATCTGCAAAAGCGTACCAGCATTTCCATTTGGTATTGTTCTGCATGTACTATATAAAGCAATTAGATAAGAAAAAAAGACTTAGAGATGGAAATGTTTGAACAGAGCCAGAGCATGTATCATTATTTATAGATGATAGGACTGTATTCCCAGAAAAATATGAATCAATTGAAAGGAACCATAAAATAACAGAATTATAAGGTTTAAAAGATTAATAATAATCAAAATGTTTTCTGGGCTTCCCTGGTGGCGCAGTGGTTGAGGGTCCGCCTGCCGATGCAGGGGATGCGGGTTCGTGCCCCGGTCCGGGAAGATCCCACGTGCCGCGGAGTGCCTAGGCCCGTGAGCCATGGCCGCTGAGCCTGCTCGTCCGGAGCACAGCTCCGCAACGGGAGAGGTCATGGCGGTGAGAGGCCCGTGTACCGCGCAAAAAAAAAAAAAAATGTTTTCTATATAAAACATAGCCAGTTAAAAAGATAAAATAAGAAAGGGGTATATTACAGTAGATACAAAAGTAAGATAAATATGTATGAAATTAACATAAATAAATACATTGGACTTAATATGAAGGAAACTTTGGCGCCTACTAAGAATCATATGAGAAAACATAGTAAGCAGGAAAATATATATTTTAAAAGATAGGACCTGATACTATAAAATATCCCAGTTCTCCCAAAATTTATCTATCAAATCAGATCTAATTGCAATACCAAAGGATTTTGGCTGGGTATTCATAGCAAGGTAATTTGAATAAAAATGATGTCAAATTTTACCAGAAAGTACAAATCTTCTATATAACCATAAAATTTTTTAAAAGAGTAAAATAAATGGGGAATGTGACACTTGCCCATCCAGATATGAAAATTGATTACAAAACTACATTTAAAATAGTTTAGTATACTGGTTCAGAGTAACAGAGATGCAGAGATGGAAATTTATTATGTAATAAATTCTGTCTTTCAAACAGAGGGAAAAGTAAATTATTCAAAAACCCTATTAATATACATAATATGTATTTTGGAAAAAATTCGGCAAGATTTCTACTTAACTCTTATGCCAAAATAATACAAAATGATTCAAATATTACACTGTAAAATATGAAGTCATAAAGGCCAAAACATACAAAAAGTAGTAGTAGTATTCCTAATTCTGGAGAAATGAAAGATGTTTCTAAGCATGACTCAAAGCTCAGAAAGAAAATGTTGATATATCTGAAATAAAAACATTTAAAACTCTACAAGGTACAACAAAGTAAAAAAACAAACTTGTAAAATATTTGCAATGCATGACTTTGCCTACACTAGTAAAAAGCATAAAATGCCTGGGTTCTAGAGGCAGTTTCCTGTATTCAACTGTTAATTCCACAACCTCTTCCTGTATGGTCTAGAATGATTCTAAGATCCATAATCCTCAGTTTTCTCATTCATAACACATAGGTAACAATAGATAGCTCATAAAAATTTTTATGAGGTTAAATGAAATACTACATGTAAAGCTTTTAAAACAGTGCTTTAACAGTAGTAAATATTGAATTATTATTCATTGTTATCATTATGGTTATTAATATAAATAAATGTTTCCTTAACGTACACAGACAAAATGGATAATGTACTTGAATAGGTAGTTCACGTAAGAATAAATATGGACAAAGCATATGAAAAGATAGTCAATTTCAATCAACAATAATGAAAATTTATTTAAACAATTGTGACATACCTTTTAGCCCGTCAGATTCAGAAATTGATAAACTTAATGATAACCAGTCATCTTAGACACTACTAGTGGGAATATGTTAGCTTTTTGGAGAATAATTTTTCACTCTATAATAAAATGTAATATTTACATACACTTTTAGCCAGGAATTCCACTTGAGTATTTGTTGTAAAGAAGTATTGACAGAGCTGCATAAAGGTTGTATAGAATTTGGTATCAAAATATTAAACAACATCAAATTTGGTAGCAAAATATTAAACCCAAACCACTACCGGTAGGAAAATAGCTACATAAATAATGGCACATCCATTAAAGGAAAGAGGTTCCTGACACTAAAAACTTCAGGAAAATACCAGTTTACTGATATAACAAGATGTCTGAGCTTTATTTATAAGTGAAAAAAACCCCAGTTTCAGCACAGTTTGTATAATATAAACCTATTTTTGTAAATATACATATGTGCATATATATTTTCATACATGTATAGTTTATATATAGACAGTTTTCAAAATGATGCATGAGAAAGGGTCTTGGTTATTATCTCTAGGAATTAAAATTGGGGAAATGTGAGACTCACTTTTCATTCCATATACTTTTATATATATTGAATTTTTTTAACATTACTTTTATTTAAAGTATAGTTTAACCAAAGAAAAAGATCATAATCAATTTGAGAGCTCAGAGTTCTTCAAGGGAGACCCTAAGCACATATTCTCTGAATATCTTTTGGAGGAATTTAATAGAAAAAAAAATTCTTTGAAACCCTTGAGGTTGTGCATGGGGTGAGCGTGGGGTTGAATGCACAAATGGACTTCCAGAGACTGCTCATTGCTATTTTGGAATTGTTGAACAGCATAAATGAGAAAATATACTAAAAGCTGTGAAGATGAATCAATTGGGATGGAACTGGGAACATTTATTAAGTCTGTACCAGAACTTGCATATCGTATAGTTTCATCAGAATTGGCAGACCTCTCTGCCAAAGCAGATGGTGCTGACTCATAAGGGTTAAGGTTCCAAGAAAGGATACCACTGCATATTTATTAGGATGGTAAAATTAAAAAGACTGTCAAGAGTTGGTGTTGATATGGAGTGTTGGTAAAGATGTGGAGTAACTGGAACTCTCATACTTTACTAGTAGGAATGCAAAATGGTACAAGTACTTTGAAAAATAATGTGGCAGTTTCTTTTAAAGTTAAATATACACATACCATATAACTCAGCGGTCTCATTCCTAAGTGTTTACCCAAAAGACATAATCACACATGTCTACAAAAAGAATTGTGCTGAAAAGTTCATAGCAGCTTTATACATAAAAGCCAAATGTCAGCAACTAATGAATAAACAGATTGTGGTATACTTATTTAATAGAATACTACTTAGCAATAAAAAGGGACAAACCACTGACACTGGAACAAATGGCTGAATCTCAAAAGCATTATAGTAAGTGAAAGAAGCCAGACATAAGAGAGTACTTTTAAATTCCATTTATAGGAAATATTAGAAAAGGCAAACGATAATGACAGCAGATCAGTGATTTTTAAGGGTGGAGGAGTGTTTGTGTGTGTGTATATATATATATACACATACAAGCATACATATACATATACGTGTGTGTGTGTGTGTGTGTGTGTGTGTGTGTGTATATAAATGCAAAGGGCCTTAGGGAACTTTTGGGGGTGATGGAAATTTTCTATATCATGATGGTGAAAATGGTTATTGATACCTCTAACATTTAATTGTACACTTAAAATTGCTTTATTGTATGTAAATAATACCTCAAAAATTCAGTTGGAAATCTTTAAAAATATTCAACAAATAAAACACCACAAACTTGAGCTTTTGAAGCTCCTTAGCAAATTGCAATTATTTTTGTTTTGTTTTGTTTTGTTTTTTGTTTTTTGTTTTTGGCGGTACGCGGGCCTCTCACTGTTGTGCCCTCTCCCGTTGCGGAGCAACAGGCTCCGGACGCGCAGACTCAGCGGCCGTGGCTCACGGGCCCAGCCGCCCCGCGGCATGTGGGATCTTCCCGGACCGGGGCACGAACTCGTGTCCCCTGCATCGGCAGGCGGACTCTCAACCACCGTGCCACCAGGGAAGCCCAAATTGCAATTATTAAAGGAAAAAAAGCTCACACACAGGAAGACGTGATTTATCCATCCAAAAGTAAGGAGGAACTGAACTATTTCAAGAAATCAATGAAAATTCATTCACCTAGCATACAAGGTTCAGTTTTAAATTCTGTGATTACATTTTGGAATAACTCTTGATAATACTTATTTGTAATTGGCTAGATTTATATTCTATCCTAAAATGGAATGAATTGAGAAGATATTTAATTTGGTATAATAATAATACAGTTTCCAGAAATACAAATTATTTGGCAAGTTTTGTAAAAATATTTGTCAGATAAAGTTTCTTTAAATGGATTAAAAAATATAGTACCTATGATGTATTTGGGCAAATATATTTTACACTTCAAGAAAAAGATTAGTATTGATAATGTCCTCCTCTTAGTAGAATTCGCTGTATATAGGTATCTAGCACTTTTATTTTCTCAATTTAAAATGTTATGATCCACAGAAAATAATGACGTTTTTCAAATTACTAACTTAAAATGCAATTTTGGGGATTTAGGGTAAGTTTATTTTAAAAAAACAATGATAAGCCCTTACAGGAGAAGAAAAAAATCAGTCTTTAGAAAAATACCAGTGCAGAGTATTAAAGGCAGATGTGGCTAAGAAGCTGATTCTCTGATATATGTATACCTGTGTGTGTGTGTGTGTGTGTATACACACACGCGTGCACATATTTGCATATATATAAAGTAACATACAAATTACTACACAGACTACTTTGAAAATGAACATAATGGGATTTATTTTTTTTTACTTTAATAAAGATGGATATGTTTTAGTTCTTAGATCTGATTTTATTTTTTAAATTAAAACGAAAGTATAAATTCAGGAAATAATAAAACCAAATTGAGAGTCAGTAAATACATCTTTCATATTTATGCAATTCAACTCTTTTTTAGCACCCTCTTTTTACTTTAAGTAACAGTCTAGTATGGATATAGAATATATGAACACCCCAGCTATAACAGAACACTACTGCAATTGCTATACAGAATAATCTCAGAAAATCTCACTACAATACTATAGAGGGGTATCAGTATCCTCTTTTAAAGATAGGAAGCTGTGACTCATGGTAAATAAGCAATTTGCTCACAGTCACAAGTCTTGGAAGTGAAAGTCTGTCCAAATTCAAAGTTTATCCGTTCTAGGATATGAAAATGATGCCAATTTAATTTCTGTTTCCTACAAACCGCAGTGCATAGAGACCGAACGTGCAAAGTTTATGTAAAAAACCAACATTACTTTAGCTTTTTCTTGTTTGGTCTCTTTTTAGAGACGCGTTAGTGCCCCTGAAATATGGCTGCTGGATAAGTTTGCAGGGTTTGGCAGTTCTCTTTCAAGCCTCTTGGGGTTATGCCAAAAGGACAGGGTCCCATGGGAATTTGGTCTGAATTTTCATCCAAATGAACACCTGCTGTCATTGTTCCTTATCCATCCTGTAGTCAGCAAGGCCAGCTCTCTCTTTGTGGGTGGGACCCATTCAACACACGGAAAAGGCATACCAGTGTTCCTCGCGAGTTTTTATTTTTCCCCTCTCTTTCCTACATGATTCTTTGCCGGAGTGTCTTGGAGATAGAGGAGCGAAGGTTAAGTTTATCTTTGGCCATTTGGTGTTCTGTATTTCTAGGAATTTAGGCAGTTATAGTCTGGTCTACATAAATGGTCTTCTTTTGATACTCTCTCTTTCCTCCTTCCTCCTCTCTTTTCCTTTCTCCCTCTCTCTGTACTATTTGTGTTGCTTTGGAAAGGAGGAGATCTGTTATTGCAAAAGTGTATGCTTATAAAGCAAATTATCTGACACAATCTGCTTTTAGAAGTTTCAGTGCTATAACTTACAGAAACAAATAATTCAAGCAGAGGTAAATTCAATGATAGTCTCCCTGTGGATAACTAATATTGGTCATTCATTCTTAGTACTTGATTCATATTTCTTTACTTTTGTTTAACTGGTCTGTTGGATGTATGCATTTAATTATAAGGTATTCCAGATTGATTTTGAACCAGATTAGGGATAAAGTCAAATAGTGATTTTTAAAATTAATGATAATGCCACATAATATACCATACTCAGATTTTTTCTATAATTTCATACCACAGTAAGACAAGTGCACATTCTCAAAAAAGTATATTTATGACTTATTAGTGAGAATTTTTTAAAGAGGAAGAAACTCTGTGACTGGGTTTTAGAGCTGTTGAACCAATAGAGGTGAACACCTTGATATTCTTACTTAGCAAACCAGGAAGTTGACCACACGTATATAACAGAGTTATATCTTAGGATATCAAACCATAGAATTTTTAAATAACTTTTTTTATTTTACAAGTGTTGTTTCAGTATGCACCTATCTATACCTTTGTGTCCTTTACACATGGATTAATTCAATTAACAATTTTTAGAGGATAAAATTGTACAGAAAAAAACTAGAGTTCTATCACAGCTCTATCTTGCAGGGAAAAGCAGCTCTCGGTCTGCCATCTGCAGCGGGCATTGGTCCCTCTCTTGTTGTGCCTCATGCTTTGTTATGCATGAGTAAGCACATTAGCCTTTTCATTTCATTCATTAGACTTTTAATCCTTGATTAGTGTTTTCAGGATTCTCTCAAATATACAACTTCTTTATTTCCTTTGTGTTTGGTTTTTCTTTTTCTTTTATCTCTACTATGAAACGAAATTAACCGTTAATCTCTAAAATAGTCCCATTTCCTTTGAGATTACTGGTAAATATATTAGTTTCTCATTGGAGTGATTAATCATGTGTAGATGAAGCATGGGAAATTATCTCTCTGCTTGGAATAACAGGGCCAACTATTAAAAGTCAGCAAGAACAGTCTGTACTTGAAAAGCCTGAATCAAAGTATTCTACCAGTTTCACACGTTGTGTGATTCTGTATCATAGAAACTCTGAATGAATTTCCTAAAAGGGAGAAACATCCATTAGGGTGCAGAACTGGTGCATTTGAGGTCTCAGAGTTCAGTTACACTTGTCCCCAGTTCTCTAAAAATAAATTTTTCCCTTTGTTGTTTTTCTCCATTAAGCAAGATATGTCAGAAAGTAGCTTGTGGAATGAACAGTTAATAATTACACATCCCGTACACTCTCAGCCAACTTTGAAGCCACATATTAAACTTACCTTTACTAGATATGCACCCTCAAATGATACTTTTACCCATAATTAATCTCAAAGGACTAGTAGCTTCTTCACCTGATCATTTATCCACTTAAGCCATTCTTCTAGTTTTTGTGTAACAATATTTTCAACTACTTTTAGACATTTATGTTCATATGAACTATCTTAAACATACTTGAAGCATGAGGCCAAAACCAATTATTAAAGGAGATATATAAATTAAATAGAAATCAGGGCATTCCCTGGTGGCGCAGTGGTTGAGAGTCCGCCTGCCGATGCAGGGGACATGGGTTCGTGCCCTGGTCCGGGAAGATCCCACATGCCGGGGAGCGGCTAGGCCCGTGAGCCATGGCTGCGGGGCCTGCGCGTCTGGAGCCTGTGCTCCACAACAGGAGAGGTCACAGCAGTGAGAGGCCCGCGTACTGCCAAAAAAAAAAAAAAAAAAAAATTAAATAGAAATCAATTCCTAGAAGTAAATATGAAAAGTAACCAATGGTGACTAAATCACACTTGCACAGAATTTATGTGGATTACACATTTCTGCCTAATAGCAGAATATCTTCTTTGCAATGACATTGTTTAGGAAAAGTTAATTTAAAATATTAGTCTTCAATTTTTTCTCTTTTAATCGTTATTTCCACAAGATAATAGGATCATAAACTGTCTTATTTTTCGTTTCTGTTTCTCTTCTTAGGATGCTTCCATTGCTCACAGATTCCACATCATGAGAGAAAAACACCCAGAAAAATTCAATAGTAGGTAAGATAACATATTTTAATTATGGTTGCTGTTGATGAACTATGTCATAAAAAAGATCACTATATGGTATAAAGCACTTTACATATAATGACTGAATAAGGCTTGGTGTATGTGTAAGTATTAAGACAAAAGTGTTCATTTTTCTTGTTAGGTTTTAGTGAGGTTATAATGAGGAATACAGTGTGGTCATATCTAAGCCCATTCTTATGTGCTGAGAAGAAAGATTTCAAGTGTAAGGTAAAAATAGTACCTTATTAAGATACACTGGAAGTCTGTACGTGGCTAAGTATATGAGGAGTGAGCATCCTAAATCCCAAGGAAAAACATGAGGCTCTGATTTGATCATGATGAGTAACTGTACATTACGTAGGTATCATATAAGACCTTTAATCTTCGTACTATCAGTCCTATATGGGCCTCAGCTAAATGGAAAATAAACCAGAGAAATACCAATGCTGACAAAAACTACTTTTAAAGACTTTGTCTTCCCAGTGAAAAAGCCTTGAAGACCAAAATAGGCAGAAATTATTTCCTCTAAAATGTAGATGTTGACTTTTTTCTGATACTCAGGGAAGTAGAGAAAGCTTTGGCTTTGTTATCTTCCCCATTTCTAGAAGGAAATATGGCTATCTCCACCCCACTGGCCAGGAAAAATTGGGCAGAAGCAGTGAATCATCTTTTGCTTCAGTTATACCCATTTCTACTCTGTTCATTTCACAGAGGTAGAAAATCATAATCAGCATTTATATAGAGTTATTTAAGTGCTTTATATATTACTGTTCAAAGTCAATATGGTCTCTGTATTTGGCTACATTGACATTGTACCATAAATGTTACAGAACACATAAGACAACTGCTCCTGGAAATTCTTATGTTTATTTCAGTTTTGTCATACACTAGTAGATTGACATAGTTTTCTTCCATGTAGTTTCATAATAAATAAATGCTGTTAAAATGTATTTTTGAATCTGTTTTAGATTTTTCTTAACTGTAGACTTTAGTGTACTACTTTATATAAGAATCATCATATTAAATAGTTTCATGGTTAGTGAGACCCTATCTGATTTTTCATTATATTGATCTATTTAAATGTTTTAGCAAGACATATGAAAACATATTTGTAAAATGTGCCTTAGGTATTGCCTTAATGATAAATCATGATGCTGTGGTTTGCTCTTTCTTTCATAGTTCAGACATCTATGATTTTTGTTTTAAGAAAAATAGAAAAAGTGTATAATGAATATGTGTATGTGCACATAATATCTTTAGAAGGATTCACAAAACTCTTTTAACTTTGGTTTCTTCTGGAAAAGAGAACTCCCAAGTGGTTGGGATGGATACTGAATTTTTATTGTACTGTTTGAATTTTATGCCATGTATCTTACAAAATTAAAAGTCCAAAGTAATTTCATTAAAATTTTACACCTTTTTTTATATCTAGAATAGACACTTTCATTTTACAAGATTTAATTTTATTTCATGAAATCTATGAAAAAAATTGATGTAACAATGAAATTATATTCACTTTGTAGTATATTTCAGCACTTGATGACCCATCTTGAATGTTCTGGAAATGAACATATTTTTTAATGCACATAAAGCCATACTATAGAATCAGCTATCCTATGCTTACTCCAGTGCCATTCTGTGAAGCATTCATGTGTTGATATTCATATATTAAAATAGGTTTCTAGCAAAAAAAAAAATGGTATTTGAAAAATGCTGCATACAGTATGCCCCACCAGGAGTTTTACACTTTAAAAGCCCATTAAAGGAATTAAGAAATGCTTAAGGGGGAAAATTTTTGTCCCAAACTTATTCAGCAGAGGGAGGAGAGAAGAGAGAAGGAGGGAGGGGAGAAAACCAGAGAAACAGAGAAAGAGAGACATGGAGGAGGGGGGATGTATCAGTATGTTTAGGTGATGCTCAAATTTGACAGCCTATATTTAAGAATGCCAATACTTATGATCCTCCCTCAAGTATAAAAGGTAATCAGTTCTGTTCTCCAGAATAATTTTAATTCTTTTTAATAAGACTTCTGTTATTTACATATATCTATTTAAGTTTTTATTTTCAATTGCAGTACTGATTTATGACATTGCTCACTGCCCAACATGTGGTTAGATGCCATTTACTACTAATGTGTTTCCTAATGTGTTTATATACCCCGATGAATTTATAAGATGTGACATTACATCTTATTGAAACTTACTTGTAAATTTAAGTCACAAGTAAATCTTGCTTATATAGTTTAAAGGGGATATTTCATTTGGAACAGTAATAACGTAGAAAACACCTTCTAGATTGTTATAGGTCACATGTTTCTGTTGTGAGTTCAAAGAATGCCAGGTATATCAGTGGATGCTCAGTAAATTATCGCCAACTGTTTTTTAAGCCCTAAATTTATATACATCACCAAGTTAATTATCCATATACATTTCAATCTGTACTTTTGTAGGTTGTCTTCACTCAGAGTTACAAGCATTTAGGTAATTCTCTAAACTGCAGTACAACATATTCAGATTATGAAAATGTTCTCATACATTTCTATGAGGAAGACATGCCAAGCTTGTGCACAAGCAGTTTCATACTTACAAGGACAGATTTCCAGATTTCAACATTGAGACAGGTTCAGCTATAGCACTTTCATATTTTCAGGAATTTGCAAATGGATTTTTTTAAGTACTCCGAATAATGGTGTTTCAGATCAGATCTCTTGTCACAATAAATCACACGCCATTAATATTATCCTCTAGCATGCTCACCTTGAAATTCATTTATATTTTAAAGAACATGATGTTTCTAACATTATCTTAAGGAAATTAATTACCAAAATATATAGTTCTGCTCTCTATGCTTCTTATGACAGAAATTGAAAGAACTGGGAAAGATAATGATTTTTCCGGTGGTGCTTAAGAGAGTGCTAGTTGAGAGGTTTATATCATATTCTTTTCCAAATTTCTACGTAAATCTAAGTTAGCTGTTAAAAGGAAATATGCTGTTCAACTTTCTAAACTTTAAGATAGTCTTCAAACTGAATTTAAACAAATATTTCTGTTGTTTTAAGCTGGAAAAAAATAATTCTTAAAGTATCTATGCTACTATTTAAAACCATTTATTACATAATATTGGTATATAAAATATTTATATAACTTGACTATTACTATTTACCATCACACTGATGCTCATAATTCAAATATATTACACATTTCCGGGTTTTATTTAGTAAAAGCATTTTAAGTTCTTGCTTTTTTTAAAAAAAGATATTAACAGTTGTACATAAACACACTATAATATCTGTCTATTAACATTATAATTATGAAGGGTTATAATAATTTTGGAGAAAATGTAAAATGGTTGAATTCCATGTGTAAATCTGTGTATCATTGACAAGGATTTACAGGTACTATGCAAAATGGAACTAACTATAGAAAAAGTATCGGTGGTTTACAAAGATTTCTTAATATTGTAGTCATAGCTTATTTTTAAAGAACCAATTCAAATTCTTAATACACAACACTTAATACACCTGCTAGCAAACACTGAGGGTTAGCAATATTGCACAAAGATACTATTTCATTGTCACATTGATCACTTAAAACTATCTGGTCGGGCTTCCCTCGTGGCGCAGTCGTTGAGGGTCCGCCTGCTGATGCAGGGGAGGCGGGTTCGTGCCCCGGTCTGGGAGGATCCCACATGCCGCGGAGTGGCTGGGCCCGTGAGCCATGGCCACTGAGCCTGCGCGTCCGGAACCTGTGCTTCGCAGCGGGGAAACTCTCTGGTCTCTAACTCCCTGAATGAAACAAAGGTCGTTTTCTTAGCCCCCTGTTCAAGAGGTATGTGCCTTGTTTCTGTACTACTTTCAGCTTTTTTGTGAAGACATCTACAACTAGAAAACTGAAACGGATATGTAAATTTAAGTAAGGCAGTTTAACTCAGAATCTAGGTAGTGATATAAGATATGACAGAGGGGCTTGCCTTCTAAATGTGTGAGAAGAAAGAAAACTGAAAAATTGGTGTTCCAGACTGTTAATTTGGTGTTACTATATTAATAAAAACTAATTTTGAAAAGATTCTGTGCTCTGCACATTACTCAAGAAATTAAATTAGTCTACATGAATTTAGAAAATGTGCCTATACCTTTAAGATGACACTCATTCTGTGGAATGATTCTTGATTTTTTTTTCTGACAATAGGCTTTAAGATCATGGAATGAGACTCTCTTTGGGACGTTAGTATCTACACAGTGCATGGAATATAATGAGCACTCAGTAGATACTTGCTAAATGTATTCATTACATTATTTAGTAGTAAGTGGTGTATTTGTTTCAAAATATCTTACTACTTTTGTAGTTTGTGCTTTTTATAGTGCCAAAAAAGATAATAGAAAGAGAGTTGAAATATGCCTAGAATGAGTTTTGATCCTCAATAACTATTCTTTTAGATACTAAAAGGTTTTTTGGTATTCTTTTTTTTTTTTTTTTTGCGGTACGCGGGCCTCTCACCGTTGTGGCCTCTCCCGCTGCGGAGCACAGGCTCCGGACGCGCAGGACCATGCGGACGCCCAGCGGCCATGGCTCACGGGCCCAGCCGCTCCGCGGGACGTGGGATCCCCCCCGGACCGGGCACGAACCCGCGTCACCTGCATCAGCAGGCGGATTCCCAAGCACTGCGCCACCAGGGAAGCCCTGGTATTCTTGTATTTAATATCCAAGGACCCCAGCCAGCAGTGTTAACAAACAAAAATTTTACAGTATAAATCCCTGAGCTCTGTGAATGCCTTGCTAATGAATGCTTACTTATAGATTTGTTTTAGCACTTGTATTATCAACTTTATCGGTTAGCAATAATTCTTAATGATTATTTATTAGTCAAAACAGGTCACAATATATTCTTACAATTCAACAAAATAAATGTTCAAATCTTCACAAGCAGTGTTTAAATTCTGTGTGGCATTTTATTTTAGGCATTTGACCTCACTTTTGCATCCATCAGTCAAGACAACTTCATTATTGTATAGTGAAGCATTTTTTTCTATTTAAAAATGTAAATTATGTTTCATTGTAAGCTTCCACATTTGTAAATGGTACCATCTTTATAAACCAACTAGGGAAATGGCACTCTTGATATTAAAAGTTTAAACATCTGTCTTGTTCAGTTTTCGGAATAGAATCTATATTCATTAGAATTGTTCACATTGTACAGGGACCTTTTGGACAAAATTATATAGTCATGAGACTCCCATGAGCTAAGGCATTTTTTATTTCTTTATTTTCTGTGTACGTACCCAACTTTGGTCTATTTTTTAAAATAAAACTTACTCATAGCATGACTACTCAATTATATCCTTTAAATAACGTTTCTTGAATTTTTTTGTGTAAGCGTTATTAAGTCAGCTTTTCCAGATGATGAAACTATTATCCTCATATAAGCCATATAGTGTGTAGATAAATAGATGGGTAGATAATATATAGATTTATACATGTGTGTACATATATATATATATGTGATGCATAGATTTATTTGTGTATGTATATGCTACATACATTTTCTGTGAGTTTTTCATATTATATTTATGTAAGCTTTTCATAATTATATGTATTCTTGCTACAATATAGTTCTAATATAAGACCTTTAAAATAATTTACTATCTATGCTATTCTCTCCATATAGTTTCATTTGTATGTTGAGACTCGTTTAAATATGTCTGATCTGAGCAGATGAAAATATGGTTAAGTGAGTTAGAGCTGTGTGCACATTGATGCAAGGGATTCAATTCACCTGAATCTTTCTGCATTATTTCCTGGCATCATTAAACCATAATGCTCAGTTTTATGTCCGAGCTGTTCAAAATCATGTTTGTAAGATAACTCTTTGGAATAGAGTGTGTGAGAACTGGAGGATAAATTAGGAAGAGATTCAGTAACTTTTCATCCTTCTTTACCTCTCACTCCGTCTTTTCTTCATTCTCTCTAGATTTCTTATTCCTGCTCTCTTGTTTTCTTGCCTTTATTTTTGACACTGCAGGGGAGTAACAAAAGGATCAGTGAAGGTCCTGAAGTTTGGATAAAGCATTGCTGTCTCCTATTGATTTGGTTGATTATTCTGCAGACATTTAATAAGGAGTTCTTTTTATGTGATGGGCATCCAGCTAGACCCTGTATTTTTTGACTCTCTAAGGCAAATGTGGAAAATGAATTTGGGGTTACATAGAAACCTTAGATGTTTATAGGTTCTGCAGAAGAATGTCAACTGGAAGAAAAGTCTACATTGTAACAGTACAGATGGGTATTTTCTGGGACTCCTAAGTTAAGGTGAGCATTGAGCTGTAAAGGGTATAGGTTGAAGTAAGGGTTGCTTATATATTCTCTGATTTAGCTGAAGAAGAAACATTTATTTCAGTTTTTGTTTGCAAGATACTTACATATTATTAGTATCATCTCCATGCAAATATTCTAAATTTTTTCTTCCTTGATTTTGCCTTTCTATTACCAGGATTTGTGTTTTTGCTTTACATGAATTTGCAAGTGTTTTATGCAAAAATTTTATACGCATACACAAACACATACACACCCACTTCCTAGGATACCAAATTAAAAAACAAGATTTGTGAAGTAACAGTAGTTAATTCAGAAATGTTGGAAAAATCACAACTGAATAATCCAAGATATACAGTGTTTTCTTATAGGGAAGGGTACTAAACAGAAGGCAGTTTAAGAAAACAATTTCTGCTCATTATTATAGGTCCTGTGCCTACATGGAAACTTACAGGAAATAATTATCAAATTAAAAGTAAATTATTTCTTGTTTATTATAAGCTGACAGCAAATATATATATAATATATAAATTTATACATATTATAGATATATAATTTCAAGTAGTCCTTAATGAATTATCACTTTTAAGGGAAAAACCAACTTAGCCAGCAGTTAAAGCTGCTGTATCTAAGAACCCTGTCCTCAATTTACCAAGTGTTTTTGTGTTGAAAACACTGAAGCTTCTATTTCCTTTGTGTTCAGGCCTACTCCCTGGCTTAGCATTAGTGTCTCTAACTGTAACAAGAACCAGGTGTGCTCTGGGGGCTGAGGGGATCCACTAAAGTAATTAGACAGTGGACAGCTGACTTTGGGGAATGAGCCTGTAACACTGACCAGTGTGAACAACAGAAATGTTTTTTCCTTTGATTTTGTAGATAATCTAGAGGCTAGCATTTGTAATTCGTTAGAGTTAATTGTTACATTCTTTAGTATAAAGTTAGTTCCATATAAGTTAGTTAATTTGATATGAAGTTTAAATGCCTAATTTATAGTATCTAGATGCTTTACGATTTATTCCATCAACAGTGTAAGCATTTTGGGTTCTTCTAGAATAAAATCTGTTGATTCTTGTTAGAAATTATCCCTGGCGTGGAACCTTGAGGACCTTTGTTATACCACTTCTATATAGGATATATTAAGTATAAAGTAAGTCTATCTTGAACTCTTTCCAAAGAGGTTAATCACCTCATTATAAGGTAATTTTACCTGGAAAGTAATCCTCTGGCATGGCTAATTGGAACTGATTAGGTGCTCTCCATTGTTTCTTGCTCCACCTAAGCATTAGTTACTAATGCTTTTCCTTTTAGCATACACGTTCTTATAAGGATGTGTTCAGCATTATTTTCTGACTGAATATAATAATTCTAAAATATTAACCTTGAATGGTAGGTTTACTTTTTAAAAACAGGCTTCCTCACATACTTTTTTCTTTGAAGAGAAAGATAATATTCTTGAATATGCAGCATTTTGAAGTTTGTATTTTCTGCTTTGTATTTCTACATGAGCAGCGTTTTCACAAAGTAGGGAATCTTATTTAAGCCACCCTCATAATTCTATGCAGTAGCCCTAAAATATGAAGAAAATTTCCTTAATGGGTAAATTTCTGAGGAGACTTAGAAAGTAGAAATACAAAATCTTGATTTATTATGAATTTTTAAGTTTAATATCTTAAAAATCTCTTCCTCCCCACCTCAGCTTCTAGCAAGAAAAATAGCAGACATGCTATAACTTTTGTATTTTTTTTTTTTTTTTTGCGGTACACGGGCCTCTCCCTGCCGTGGCCTCTCCCGTCGCGGAGCAGAGGCTCCGGACGCGCAGTCCCAGCGGCCATGGCTCACGGGCCCAGCCGCTCCGCAGCATGTGGGATCCTCCCGGACCGGGGCACGAACCCGCGTCCCCTGCATCGGCAGGCGGACTCCCAACCACCGCACCACCAGGGAAGCCCTAACTTTTGTATTTTTAAAGATTTTATTTGACAAACACTTATAAGCAGCCAAAAATATGCTAATTGCCAAGGTATTCCCTTTACTATTGCTCCATAGCAAGCTTTCTGCCACCATATAATGAGTTCAGTTTCTTCCCCTCTCCCATAGCTTTGTTCCTATATTGTTCAAGCCCTCACTAGCAGTATCCTAAGGCTTGGCAGTGTCCTCCTGTCTCTTCTAGGTTCTTCTCACCCTTCAGTTCCAAAGCAAATGTCACATGTTTTCTGTTTTCGTTGTGGCGGCCATTCACTTTCACGTATCAAAAACTCTTTTGCTTACTATTGCTAAATAATGAACTACTTGAGGGCTTGGCAATGTAAAACGATCATTTTATTACATGCATAGCTTCTGTGGGTCAGCAGTTCAAACAGGGTGAAGCAAGGATGGCTTGTCTTTGCTTCATCATGTCTGGGCCTTCAGCTGGGAAGACTCGCTGGTTGGAAGTTACTTGATAGCTAGTGGATGGAATCTTGGTTACTCTCATGTCTGGTGGCTGATGCTGGACTAAAACGTCCAAGAATCTACCTTCTGCAATCTGGAGACCCAGGAAAGCAGTGGTGTAATTCAGTCTGAGTCTAAAGGCCTAAGAACCAGGGGAGCAGATGGTGTTAATCTTAGTTGGAAGGTCAGATGTCCCAGTTCAGTCGGTGAGGCAGGGGAAAAGGGGGCAGATTCCTCCTTCATCTGCCTTTTATTCTATTCAGACCCTTCACAGTATGGGTGATGCCTACCCAGACTGGGGAGGGTAATTTACTTTACTGAGTCCAACAATTCAAATGCTAATCTCATCCAGAAACACTCTCACAAACACACCTAGAAATAATGTTTAATTTGAGCACCCTGTAGCCAAATTGTCACATAAAATCAACTATCACAAGTACCTACAAAATGGCTTCTCCATGTGGCCTAGGCATTTTCAAAGTGTGGTGGCCTAGGATAGCCAGACTTCTGACATGGCAGCTCAGGCCTCTAAAAGTTAGTATCCTGAGAGAACAGGGAAAAGCTCTATGGCATTTTCTTCACTTCGCTTTGGAAGTCACAGAGTTTCATATTCACTGCACTTTTTATTGATTGAAGTGGTCAAAAGCTCGCTCAGATTCAAAGGGAGGGGATATAGATATCACTTTTCAATCGGAGGACTGTTAAAACATGTTCTGTAACGTTCACAGAGGGGATTCAATGTTGAATAATACTAGGTTCTTGTTTCAAAGGAGCTTAGAGTTTAATGGCAATAATATTGCAACATATATTATAATGAAGGCTACTATTTATTTAAGAATAACACTTCCACATCCTTAAATCATTTTTATCATATGATGTCTTCTTTAATCCTCAAAGTAAGTCTACTCTGTAACAGTTGCTATTTTCATTGTATGGAGGTGAATACTGTCCACATAATACTTCATAGTAGGAAAACCAGAAGCTCATGCTCTTAATACATATGCACAGTCAGGAGTAAACTGTGCCTCTACAATGTCTCCTTGTTTCTCCATGTCCTGCCCTTGTTCCTATGGCACTTACTTTCTTTTGGTTCTTGACTTAAAGCTTCTGTTGGAATTCCCAATTGTCTTCTTCATTTTTGGGTCCCTCTGCATCTGGTAGCATTTAAGTAATCTTAATGCTGGTTGCATTTCACTAGCAGCAGCTACTGCTAAACACTGATGCTGACCTTGAGACCTGTCCTGTACACCCATATCTTCACCGCGCTAGGCCTGATCATAGGGTGCCTATAATTTGCTAAGGATTGGTGAGGGTGGCAAACGGAATGCTAGATTTTATGTATAATCATCTTCAGATAGATTATATAAATGACATAGAAACTGATTCATCTCTATAGACAGAACTGCAATGGTCTGGTTTGGAAAACAGGCTACTGTAACTAAAGGACAACTTAAATTTTAAAAACAACTTCTTATTTTGGGGCAACTACTGGCACTTTATCCCCAACTCTATTGGGTTAATGACTTTCATCTCAGACCTTCTGAAGAAGGAACAACTGCTTCAGTGATCCTAGGCATAGAGCCTTTCCAGAAACTGAGCAACTCTCCTCCACATCAGTGCTAATCCTGCTGTGTCAGATGTTCCACCAGCATGACTCTGTCATGTGAATTGTGGCCATTGGTGCCATTTTGTCTTATCTAGGGTAAAAGTATACATTATATTTTATATAAATACAAATGTATACATTTGTTTACATATTACTTATATTTTATCTAAATAAACATTGTTATAATAAATCATATATAAATAATAAACATAAATAAAATTTTAAAATAAATATATATTTGTCAAAAATAAGCATATAATAAATTTTTAAGTTTATATAGATCTGTATATAATAATTATAAGATAAATAGGTAAATATATAGTATACTTATATACAAGTTTTTGTCCTTTTATATTTTTATTTAACAGGTTTAAGGTACTGTCTAGAAGTCTTCATTTTTGTTAAATAAATCTAGAAATTGTGAAAAACATGGTCTAAGAGCTACTCTTTAAGGAGCACAACTTTAGATTACTCCTTAGAAACTTCTGTAGCTTGACTGTTCAGAATAAATTCCCTTGATCACAGCAATAAGGTACCAAGCAGAATTTATCCAGCTTCTGTGTATAAACACCATCGTATGTAGTATTTGCTGTTTGAAAGTTTGGACCTCAGCTGTATGGATACCTGCTATATCCAGAGTAGGCACTGCATCAGAACTTGGCAGTATGTTTTGACTGACTTACTGACACATGAAACCAGTTTGATTTTCTCATTCCTATGCTTTGTCCACCTAACCACTGACAACTCCTGCCTGGTTTAAATTCCCTTGGGTTTATGGTCCCTGGAAGTAGCTTTGGAGCTGAAATAATTAAAATTTAAATAATAATACGTTGTTTATTCAGAATATTTCTTTGGAAATGGTACTTAAGCCCTCCAAACCCCGTAAGATCTAAAGGAGAGCTATATGGAAAAGATAGACCTCAGGTTTCCTGAGGCCACCTTGTGCATTTATTCATGATCTTCTCACAGTTGATGGCTCAGTTCTGTCCTCAGGCCAGTTTGTGTGAACATCCAAACATCTATTTGCAATTCATGAAAATCCCGTGGATTATGTCTCCTATAAAGTCTTAATATTTGTGGTGTATGCGAACAGCTAGGAGTGGCACTCGTTATATATCATATGAAGCAGTGAGCTGTATTTCACCATGCAGTTAGAACTAATAAGCAGGGAATCTTGAAAAGCCATACGTGTATCTCCTTGACTGAATTCTTTTCTCCCCCAGACAGACACATATGTGTGCTAGTTAGAGCTCTGGAGCCTGTCTTCCTGGCTTCAGATCTTGGCTCTTCCCGTTCAAAAATCAGTTGTGTGACTTCTGAAAGACTGCTCATCTTTCTGTGCCCCAAATCTCTAATCACGTAACGAGGATTGTTACTAATAGCACTGGTCATGGGAGGTTGTTTCTACGTAAGAAACAGTGGATGAAGAGCACTCAAGGGATAAGACGGGAATAAAGACACAGACCTACTAGAGAATGGACTTGAGGATATGGGGAGGGGGAAGGGTAAGCTGAGACCAAGCGAGAGAGGCATGGACATATATACACTACCAAACGTAAGGTAGATAGCTAGTGGGAAGCAGCCACATAGCACAGGGAGATCAGCTCGGTGCTCTGTGACCACCTAGAGGGGTGGGATAGGGAGGGTGGGAGGGAGGGAGACGCAAGAGGGAAGAGATATGGGAACATATGTATATGTATAACTGATTCACTTTGTTACAAAGCAGAAACTAACACACCATTGTAAAGCAATTATACTCCAATAAAGATGTAAAAAAAAAATAAACTAAACTAAAAAAAAAAAGTGACTAGCGAATACCAAGTTCCTGATGAGTACGAGCAGTTAGGATTTATGACCTCTTCACTCACTGCCTACAACCACCACAGGACACATCAGCGCTCTCTCACACTGTCTTCACCTTGCCTCTCTGATTGTTCTTAGAGAGTCTGAGTTTACCTTCAAGGCCTTTCTTGCAGACTCCTATTCCTGGTGAATGGCAAGGAATATGGCCTCTAATAAAGCCAGACCTGGACCCCTGCAACATGTATGCTCGGCAACTCTTAGTGTCTGTGTTCGGTTACCTGAACTTCAGGCCAAGTTTGATCCAAAGATAAATAAAATTATTAGGTTCTAATTTCATTTTTCTTTTATTTTCTGGTCTTTGTCCTGCTTCATATGTTAACTTAGTCCTCAGACAGACTTAGGTTATAGTAGTCAAATATTTCCAAGATTTACATGTACAAACGCACACTGTCTAGAGAGAAAGAGAGAAAGGAAGTTCTGATTGTCACTCTTATTGGCTCTGCATCTGTTACATGCCTGCCGCTGGACCGGTCACTTTCACCAGAGGATGGAAATGACTTCCCTTAGAACCATGTAGATCTCTAGATGGCAACAGAGTGATTGGGGATTGGGAAATAGATGCTGCTGTGTTCACTGTACATACTAATAAGCAATTGTAATCATCAGTTACTAAACTTGGGTCCTTATGTTACAACATTTTTACTTTCTTTTTGACTTTTTCTAAACCTGTTCTTTTGTACATAAATCTTAATACTACCTTACAGAGTCTGGTCTGAAAGTGTCATTCACTAGAAAATACCTGATGCTGTTCTTACATGTTTATTATTTCAACCACTGTTGCCAGCAAGCTAAACTTATTTCCTCTTTTACTGATTTCCATTGGCGAAAGCTTAGCTCTGTATTTACCCAGTTGACTCCCTTCCCCATAACTCATTGGGATGTTGAACTTTACTGCAGAAAATCACAAAACAAGACCAAACTTATCTGAGTGTTCAGTAACGAATGGTAATCCTACATCTATTTGCTTATCCAGTTCCTTCCCTCCACCTCCACAACACCACCCATTTCCAACATTACTCACTCTATACAAACCTTTCCTCCTGGTAATGATTCTGATTTATACTGCAATGAAAAAAATATTGATAGAAATAGAAACCACAAGTTAAACAGTGATTAACCCAACTCCCAAATCACAAACCAATAGTCTATCTACATCAACGTCCATCTTTCCCTCGTCCTTTCTAACATAACAGATAAGTTAGCCATCCATTAACCTAGGGCCAATCCCTACCTCTTGTGAGCCATATCTCTTCCATACCACCACCATCTTCTTTTTCTCTATACCTGAAGCATACTTTATTCCTCTCTCCCAGATCTTTTATATCCTACTATTTCAAGCTCTTTCCTAACATCTTCCCGTCAAGTTCTACCTAGGTTTTCTCTTTATACTTAAAAAAAAAGAGAGAGGGCTTCCCTGGTGGCGCAGTGGTTGAGAGTCCGCCTGCCGATGCAGGGGACACGGGTAGACCTTCCTTTTTTTCCAGCTATACCTGATTCAGCTTAATCTCTTTATAACCAAACTATTTTAATAAGTTCTATACACTTTCCCATTGTCCGTTCATTCCCTTATGAAAACCAATTTGATGTGGATTCTCTTGAAGGGAAAATGTTCTCATTAAGGTTACAGAAGATCTCTCAGTTACTCTATCCAATATATAGATTTTTTTTTTTTACCTCTACAGAAATTGACTTTGAATTTGTCACTCTCTTTCTAAACCTTGTGTTGTCTTAATCCATAAAACATACCATCTTACCTATTCCTGCTAAGTTTTTAGTTTCATTATGGCTGCTTCTGCTGTCTAACCAAGCCATAATTGTTAGCGATCCTCAGAATTCTGGGAGTTTATGCTCTCTTCTCTAGTCTCTTGCAACTTCTTTGAGAGTGATCTTTTTAAAAAGCTAACTTACCTTGCTTTATCAAACTCATTAATTTCTCAAACTTTACTAGTTTACAAGGCGATCTAAAATCTGGTTCCTGGCCTGACTTTTGACCTTTTCTCTGTCCTTTGCTGTTTCTGCCCTTCCCTGAGTTTTAGATTGGCTGTTTCTATTCATTAGAATGAATCCACTCAATTGCTGCTTCCTAAGGATCGTTCACTATCCTTAGAAAAAATTTTTCATTATAAATTTATTTATTTTTGGCTGTGTTGGGTCTTTGTTGCGGTGCGCAGGCTTCTCATTGCGGTGGCTTCTCTTGTTGCGGAGCACGGGCTCTAGGCATGCAGACTTCAGTAGTTGTGGCACACAGGCTCAGTAGTTGTGGCGCACAGGCTTAGTTGCTCCACGGCATGTGGAATCCTCCCAGACCAGGGCTCGAA
Source organism: Neophocaena asiaeorientalis asiaeorientalis (assembly GCF_003031525.2). Lineage (NCBI taxonomy): Eukaryota > Metazoa > Chordata > Mammalia > Artiodactyla > Phocoenidae > Neophocaena > Neophocaena asiaeorientalis. The sequence continues at coordinate 2,756,485 of NW_020175410.1, forward strand.
CCCATGTCCCCAGCACTGGCAGGTGGATTCTTAACCACTGCGCTAGCAGGCAAGTCCTCCTTGAAGAATTTTGATTTAACTTCCTGGCCCTTCCTTTTTCCAAACTGTATTTTAATGCAACTACTACTTCATGATAGGGTTAAAAAGGAAGGGATCACAATTCTCAGTTATTAAATTTCAAAAGACTTGAAATTCATGTCAGAGACAAAAGTTTGAGAGTAGATTTGAAAATTTCATAACTCTGGCTTGTGAATATCGAAAGTGGAGGCCTGAAGGACTCAGGGCATGAAATTTATGTTATTATCATAATTCTGATATTACAGAGTCTCTGAAGTGATCTCAAACAATAGAAAAGCTTTATTTAAAAAATGCATGTATTTTTTATGACCCTTCAAAGGAATTTGGCAATAAAGAGCAAAGTACTTAAACAGGAAACTAATGTTGGAGTTGGTGGTGCACAGGGAAGAATGCCAACTGCGTTAGGCCATAAAAACATTAAAAATAAAGGAAGATCTTACTGATTGCTATTTCCAATGTTCTTTCTAGTTGTTAGAATTTTCTATTTTTACTTTTTAAATCTGATTATGGTTGTTTCAGAATTCCAAATTTTCAAAGTTTTCAAACTTCAGTTTTTTAATGTAAGCTTCATCATATACAAAACCTAACAACTTTGTAGAATTCATTATGCGGAATAAAAACTCTTTTATTTATGTACACACATTTATATGGCTTTTGTTAAAGCCACAGGAATGAAGCCAGATGTTTATTTTGTTTTAGGGAATTTTTTTCAAAATTTGATATTTTGTATTTTAACTATTTGTTTTTAATTGTGGTAAAACATATATAACAAAAAATGTACCACTTTACTTTTATGTGTACAGTTTAGTGGCATTTGGTACATTCACATTGCTGTGCAGCCATTACCACCACCCATCTCCAGAACTTTTCTTTCTTTCCAAACTAAAGCTCTGTACCCTTTAAACAAATAACTCGCCTTTCTCCCCCGCCTCCAGTTGTCCCTGGCAACCACCATTCTACTTTCTGTCTCTGTGATCTGACTACCTCATGTAAGTGGAACCATACAATATTTGTTGTTCAAATCTGTCCCTTCTTTCACTTAGCATAATGTCTTCAAGGTTAATCCATATTGTAGCATTTTGTAGCGTATTGTAGTCAGAATTTCTTTCCATTTGAAGGCTGAATAATATTCTGTTGTATGTATATATACATTTTGTTTATTCATTCATCTGTTGATGGCCATTTGGGTTCTTTTCACCTTTGAGCTAGTGTGAATAGTGCTACTATGAATATTGGTTTATAAGTATCTGTCCAAGTCCTAAGCTCATTTATAAAAGTAATTTTAAACTTTCGGAAAATTTAAAAGCAGTTACGATCTACATTAAAATAATTTTATTCTATAAAAGACATTGGATAGGGTCTAGCATACCTGAATCCGCAAATAATTAGGTAATGTGGATCTTCAAATAATTAAGTAAATGTGTATTCTTTGGGTTTGATTTTTTTTCCTGATCGCTCTTTCTGTTTCTCTCTCTGTCTCTCCTCTCTGTCTTTGATGTGGAACAGAAAAAGAAGGACTTATTCAACACTGATTTTTGTTAATAGCTTATATTTTATTTTAATATTTCTTTGACTTGCTGTGTAACACATCTTTTAAAAGTAGGTTTCTGCTCTGCTCCTCTCAGAAAATCTTTCTAAGTGCTGAGGGAAACTTGAGTATAAGTATTCAAGAAACTGTTCAATCATCAAATAGATTTACCATATAACCAAAATAGAAATGTTTCAGGCATACACATCAAATATACATCATTTTCTTAGGCAAATATTGACCTCAGAAAATTAAGCAATTCTTAGTTTATGGCCCAATGTTTTAATATTCTAAGAATACTAATATTTATTCAGTAAAGAGTTAAAGTTTTACACAGTTATATCCTTTTACTTATAAAAACAAAATTATTACTACCAAATTTTGTAAAACAAAAAAACCCCACAACTTTAACACAAAAACCCTTAATACAATTTCATATTTTTTCTGTTATTTTTAATGTGTAACATGAGAGAAATATTTACTACAGGCAGGTCTGTAATGTAAAAGTGTTTGGAAGATAAATAAGGTTAATAATTAAATATCCTTCCTGCCCTTGAAAAGCCTGCAGGCCAGTGGGGAAGACAAACCGAACATGTAATCACAATAAAATGTGGTAAAAACTATCACTGAAGTTAAGTGCAAAATTAAGTACATTGTGCTACCAGAAGGATGTGTCTGTTTCTGTCTGAGGTGAGAAAGAAAGAGGTTATCCCCCCAAAAAGATAGTCTTCTCATACCCATGTCCACTGCTTACAGCATCGTCACCAAGTTCCTCCACTGAAAGTCACACATGTCACTTCTGCTCATGTTATGACTTAGTGAAGCAGCCATCCTGAAAGACAAGAGCTCAGGAAAATGTGGTCTCCCACTGTGGGGTCATGGGCCCACCTAAAGCCTGGGAGGCTTAGTACACACAGAAAGCAAGGAAAATGGAATTTGATTAGCAGTCTCTGCCAAAATCGTCACGTATTGTGAAAGTGAGTTGGGCTGTTCATAGACTTTAGGATTCTTAGTTCACTCTCTTGGGTTTAGGAAGCCACTTACATCTAAATTTCTGTGGTCCTCATCTTCTATTGCATCTATTTAATGTAGTAAAAATACAGATACTATGAGAAAACATTATATGATAAAACCTGTTTGTAGTGCAAGCAGTCAGTCCCACATTTATCACCTTTGTAACTTTAAATCTTTATATGTCCATTTATTTCTAGGCAGGGCACATGCCACTTATGCCACCCTTCTAATTTGCTGATAAGTTTCTTATTCACTGTGATGGCATAATTTGTTTAGTTTTTACACACAGACCTAATCAATTCTTTACAAGTGTTTTTTGCATATTTATTTTCATTAACTTTTTTCTTATTCTGCTTTAATTTTTAAGACATATTCAAATTACAAAGGTCATTTGTAGTTTCTGTAACTTCTAAGGTACGGAAATATTCATGTCCTGTAATTCATGTAATCTGTGAATTTATTAATATGAAATATATTTATATTCTTGCTCAATTACTTTACATTATCAGCTTTTTTACATTTCAAACTAGATGTTTTAGCCTGTTTTGTATTTGCTTAATGATCTAAAATATATTCAAATATACATAAACTAACTGAAACTATTATATGAGGGAAAGAATGCAAAGTCTAATGAAAACTCTATTGATTTCTCTTTATCTGTTAATCTTATCAATCTTTATGAGAAAAATTATTGCATTAAGGAAAAAACCTTGGGTTACCATGACCCCTTAAAATAATGTCACGATAGTTAGTACCCATCTTATTTTCATTATGAATTCTTGTAGCCTAGTAGTTATAAATCTAATAGTTGTCTTTTGTTCTAACAATGTACTATAATAAAACTCATCACTAGTATGTTTTAAAGGCTGCACTGTGTTCCAGATACTCTACCAAATTGTTTTCCTGGATTATTTCATTTAAGTCATACACAACCCTAGGCGATGGTTACTATTATTATTCCCACTCTGTATATGAGAAAACAGAGTTAGAATTTCAAGGAACTTCTCTAGGATACACATGCAGCAAGTTACTAACCATTCTGTCCAGATGAACAGTCATTTAATACATATCTACTAACCAGAAAATATTTTTATTGTTCAGAGTAACAGATGAGTTCGATATCATTCCAGCCTCTTAGAGTTTGTGGCTTAGTAGGGGAAAGATACATGCAAACAATACGTGTAGTACGTGAGATGAATGCAGTAACCAAAATATCGTACCTAAGGATACAAAGGAGAAAATAATTTTCATGTGGTGGTGGTGTGGTGCTGTGAGGGAAAACTTTGTAGAAAACATAATTCCTGAACATGGTTCTAAAAGATGATTAGGTGCTTTACAAGAGTCTGTGGAGTTAATAGAAGCAATGTCATGTATTAAGGTAAAGCGGCATAAAACATACCAGTATGTGGTGGGAACCATAAATAGTTGTAGGTAGGTAGGTAGGTAGATAGATGGACGGATGGATGGATGGATGGATGGATGGATGGATGGTTGGATAGATAGATAGATAGATAGATAGATAGTGTTTGAAATGTAAGAAACGGAAAATTGAAGGGGATTTGTTGATCAAACTCAGATCCCAGAGAACTTGAATAGTCCCATTGGAAACTGGGACTTACATCCCTTGAGGTTATATGAAACAACTGTAGGGTTTAAAACAAGGACATAAGACTACGGAAATGGATTTTTAGAAGAGAAAAGTGACTACTGTTATCAAATTTAGTAATTGATACGGCTGTGAATGTGGATGTTGAAGGGAATGGTGAATGAAAGCAGAATGGTAGCAACACCACCCAGGAGGTGAGTGTAGGAAGAAGAGGTGGTATGTGGGCAGAAGATTATGAATTTGATGCTGTGCTTGTCGAATGTGAGGTATCTATCTGTGGAATATCCAGGTCAGTTCCATAGACAGTAGATCCTTTAACTGGCGCGTGGCATTATGTGGGATGTCTCGGATTGAGATGAACAGCTAGTAAAATAAGAGTCATTTTTGCTCCATCATCTGTAAACTGAAGCATTGGTAAAATCCAGATTAGTGAAAACTGGGTTATGTGACTGGGTTTGGTTATTTTGAACTATGCTTGTTATAATCAGCTATGCTTTTTGAAGACACTGACTTAAGTCATTGGTGAATTATATTTTCATATATTATGAGATAAAACTATATTACATATAATTATAGTAATATATGTAATTGCATACATTATTATTAATAGTTTTATCAGAGGCATTTATTTAGCATGTATTTAGATTGTTTTATTTATTTGCTTATTTAAACTATTTTATCAGAAGCATTTATTTATTATTTAAGCATATTATTAAATTGTTTCTTTAACTTTTAGGATAAGGAATGTAAGAATCTACCTTTATTGTGACCCTCACAGAAAGCTTCCTTTTATTAGAATTCTTGGAATTAAGTTTAAAGTTCAAATTCTTATATAGTTTCCATAGATCCTTAATTACAGAAAGAAAGAAGCTTTAGGACATCATTATAAGCAAGTCTTGAAAAGATTCTCTAAGTACTTTAAAGAAGTTGAAGAATCCAACCAGCAGAGGGCGATGGCCTACATGCACTCAGTCATTGCAGCAATCCTTGAGCTCAAGACAAGGCGGGAAGAGTCCTTTCTTAATAAGCACACTGGCAAAGTAATTGTTTTGCTGAGTGTTGCGTTAATGGCAGAGGTAGATATTTATACCAGTAGCCCTTCTCTTGTGTAAATATGCATCTCTTTTAGCAAAGTGTAATTTGAGTTTTATTTGAATGCCAGCCAACGGACTTGAGAGTTTGTTACAAAAAGCCAAAATCTGAGCAATCTGTGTTGAGAGGTCAAAGGCCGTTTGTGTACCATAGTCCTGCTAACTAATTGAGGTTTTGATCACATTTGATAGACAAGACCAATTTTAATTTGATGTGGGAAGGACATTACTTAAGTCAAACTAAAAGTTAGAGTTTTGATACTTTCTTAATTGTAGCATTACTAATTAAAGCCAAAATGTCTGTAACAGTTTTCTTATTGGAACTGAGGGCATTCTAAGAAAAAATTCTTAGAATAATTAAAATATTTATAATTATAATAATAAGAATAATTAAAAATAAATAATTTTTAAAATCTTAGATAATTAAAGCTAGGAATAATAGCATTACTATGATATAATACATTAATTATTTATAAGACTTTTTCAACATACCTCTTTGGTTTAGAATATTTAATGATCTTGCAAAATTTTCATTTTATAAATATTTTAAAAAGTAATACTGTATTTCTTCAGAATGCATTTTAGCAAATCTCTTATTTTACATATATTTTTTATTATAATTTTCTTAAATTTTCCATTTAGATAAGAAAATAAGGAAAACAGTTATTTGTTAAGCACATAGAAGCTTTTTAATGTACAGAAATTATTGGCAACTGTGTGTTTTAGGTAATTGCTTAATAATATCAATTAGTTTTTAATGATGCAGGCCCTTTTACATGCCATCTTTACTAGTACATGATGATTTCTTATTATTGTAACATGCAGCATACTTTTAAACTGTGTACAATTAAATACATGATATATCTGTGTAGTGTCTGAAATCTGTTTACTTTTAAAAGATGTGAAATATGTTTACTTTGTATGTTATAAAGAGAACTTAATGCTGTCATTTCTACTTTATGATCCAACACAGTGAAAGTGTAGTAAACTGTTTAGAAACCTGTGGGAAGTTAATTTTAATGTTTAATAGTGTGAGGGGGTCCCATCTCTTTTCTTCATTTGATGAAGCTTATAACAATTTTATTTGCCAAGATGATGATTATTTAATAAAGTGACAAACTGTCCCACTGATAGGATGCATTAATTTGCCCCTAAAGCTGTTCCTTGTCCTCCATAATAAGGTGATAATTAGGTTTTCAGATTAGAATAAAATAATCATGTCAGTTATGTAGATGCTTGTTAAAATATATTTAATCCTTTATATAAACTTGAAACCGTTAAAAGCTATAAAATATGTTTCTATGTGAACTTTCAGGTGAATACAGCTAATATAACAAGTTAATTTTAAGCTAGCATGACTCATTGGAAGGTTAACAATTGAAAAAATAACGTGAGAGATGATTAACTTTTCAAGTAAAGCAATAGTGTTAGGCTTTGCTGGAACATCTACGTAGTAAAACTGCACTCATTCATATCCTAATTTAATTTGCTCTGTCCACAAAGGGTGTACAGTTTAATCTTTCAGAAGTCGCATAGAATCAGTTTGTGCATGTATATTAGCAGCCTCAATTTCTAATATTGTTGAGGGCTTAAACTGCTGTCAGATACTACAAATGATTTCATTTCAAGTTTAGCTTTATATTACACAAAATTAACTCATTCCCACAGGTAAGAGTCTAAAAAATACTATATGGTGTTTGAATTTCCAACAGTGAAAACACAATTTACAAAAGCAAAACGTGACTTTTTGAAAAGAAAGACTCTTTTCATTGCCTTGGGCTTAATGATAGCACATTGTCTTAAAGTTCTAAAGCCCAATTTTCTCTAGCTTTAAATAACGAAAGGTAATTTCCTCTTAAAGTTTGCAGGGTATTAAAAACTTTCCTAAATCTATTTCCTGAACCAAGTTGGAGACTGTTCGGTGCACATTCATTTAAAATACCTTTAAACGTTCTGATTCGATTACTTTTAATAGAGTGGAGAAAGTTTGGTGTAGCTTTGAGTGCACAGCATGAAAGGTGGGGTTTTGGTTAGGAAACATACAGAATTAGTTCCTGTGCAAAGGTAATCTCTAGAGAACTGTAAGTAACCAGAAAACGTTGTTGGAGACCATTACATGTACTGCTAATGTCATGTACTTTCTTTGTACATGTTATGTACAGAATTACAACATAAATGCAGTTATGGTAAGACACTGGCAAGATAAAATAAAAAGATATTTTTGTTGATAATACTCAAAAATGCCACATCTGTTTTTTTTCATTCTGCAATTATTTCTCTGAGGGAGATTTTATATAGCTGTGAAAACCTGGAGAGTTTTGTACAAAACAACTTGACAAGTGTTCATGATTCCACACCAATGAAATGTGTTTTAATTTCATTCAGAATGTTTCAGGCTCTTTAGCTCATAAACAGTAATAAAACTCATATTGAAGTTATTTCTGTGATTTTTAACTTTATTGTTTAAATGATACAAGCAAGTTTTCCTGGTCCTCATTAAGAAATATAGAGAATTCTAAGCAGAGTTTACATAAGAAAAAGTATATTGATGATTTGGAAGTTGGGAACTGGTATGTCTTGATGTCATACAAAGTGCACACAATGTGTGAATTCTGATTCTGCTTCTTACCATCTCTAAAACTTTGTGCAAATTATTTAGAATTACCTCCATTTTATCACCTGTAACAACAGAAACATTTCCAGAATAACAACAGAATTCCTAGTTCTCAGGGTTGTTATAAGATTACATTAAATTGAATAATGCATAAGGTACAGCTAAAGTAATACCACTTTCTTTCCTTTTTATCCCCATCAGAATGTACTGTCAAAACTATCATTTGAATGAAGTGCATGAGGAACAGTGATGTCCTCATTACAGGGGCCAATAATTCTTTAGGAATTTAGGAAGGCAGGTCAGAAATACTAAGTGATTTGTAGGAAGTGGAAAATGGAGTAGGAAGTTTTTGAACACCAATTTAGTATTTAAGAGGTAGCAAGTATCTGATAATAATCACATACGATTTTTCTATGTAATTCAAAAAGTATGTTATATAGTAACACGAGCAGAGACTTTAGATTAAGAAGCTATATTAGGGCTTCCCTGGTGGCGCAGTGGTTGAGAGTCCGCCTGCCGATGCATGGGACACGGGTTCGTGCCCCGGTCTGGGAAGTTCCCACATGCCGCAGAGTGGCTGGGCCCGTGAGCCATGGCCACTGAGCCTGCGTGTCCGGAGCCTGTGCTCCGCAGAGGGAGGGGCCACAACAGTGAGAGGCCCGTGTACTGCAAAAAAAAAAAAAAAAAAAGAAGCTATATTTTTATTCCTGGTTGTGGGAGTAACCTCCTCTGTAAATTGGAATGATTTTGGTCAGACACCTCACAGGGTTATTGTAGCTATCTAGTGTGATAATGTTTGTGAAAATACCAACTATCCAAGAACTGGCCCAAGATGATTTTCCAGTAAAAATCATGGTCAAAAGAGAAGATAAAATTAATAGAGACATACAGGGAATGCTGTAGAATTAAGTGGCTTCTCTAGATGGGAGAGCATTTTCAAATTATACTTCCCTCCCAAAAAGCAGCACCAGATATAAACACTTCCCAATGTAGCATAGCAAGATATATTAGGAACCGGAAAGCTATGGCACATGCACCAATTCCAGTCCTCTGCTTGCTTTGTGAAAAAAGTTTTGTTGGAACACACCCAAGCTCATGGGTTTTCCTGCTCTCTATGTCTGTGTTCAAACCACAAGGGCAGAGTTGAATTGTGACAGAGACCACGTGATCCTCATAGCCTAAATATTTACTATCTGGTCCTTTACAGAAGAAATTTACCCCCTGGAATATATGGAAAACTGTAACTGTGGAGAAAATGTTCAAAAGAGTGTGGACAGATATCAGAGCATATGAAAGGAGGGGAAATCTCAAGTTCTAGAACATAGGGACATAAACAATAGGTATAATTGAGAAATACAGGTTTCCCTCGCTATCCAAAAGTAGACCGTTTGTATGAAATCTTTTGTAAGCCAAAATAGCGTAAAGCGAAGAGGCTTGCTAGTGGATGCACAAAATAATTCAAGATAAAGCACAGATGCTCACACACACAGTTTAAAGCTACGGTGACTTGATACTGAGATGCTGAGTTCAGTTCCCAGGGAAGGAGCTTGGAGGTGTTACTCTGCTGCTAGGGTGCCCGCTTCTTGCTGCAAAACAAATCTGAACGCTATTTTTGCTTTTGTCTTTTTTTTTTTTTTGTAAAAGTGAAAATCCTCTTAGGCTTTCTTTAGGTTAGGGAGAACAGGTACTCATGTAGGTCTTTTGCAAAAGTGAAGTGACGTAAAGCAAACGTTCAAAAAGTGGGTGCTACTTGTACAGTGGATGAGGAATTTAAGTAGACTTCTCATCTTAAGTAGTGTGTGAAATTTGAGCAATTGTGGAGAAACTGAGATTCTATGCAAAAAGTAACACATTCTAGTTCAGATCTATGTGTGTTACACAAAATTGTGAACTACGACAATATGTGAAATAGATACTCTTGAGTGTTTAGTTCGTATCTGTGTCAGCTTTGTTTGTTTGTTAGGAAAAGCAGTATGTACCAGAACCATTTAATTTGATCTTTGAAATGGCTATAGTGGTGACAGGGACACACTCTGGAACCTGACAGCCTAAATCTAAATCCAGGCTTCTTTGCTTACCAGTTGGGTGACCCTGGGCAAAGAGCTTAGCCCCCTCTGTGCCTCAGTTTCGTTCTCTGTAAAAAAAGGCATGACAGTAGTTCCTACCCTGGAGAGTAGAAAGGAGTATGTAAGTTAATGTAAAACTCAGAGAACAGTTACTGGCATGCAGTAACCGTGATATGCATGAGCCATTACTACTTCCATTTCTATGCATATGCATATATTAGTTTATATTAGCTGTTTCAGTTTTATTTACTATTTATGATTTTCATTGTGTAGTGTGAATTCAGTCAGTCTCATTTGGTCCGTTTTTTGTCTTCATAGAGCTCTGATTTAAATTTACCTTCAGATAGATATATCTGGACAAACGGAATCTTATCTAAAAATTTCAGTCAAGGAAGTGTATTATAAAATGATTTGCAAACAGTAGTTATCCAAATGTTAGTTGCTATATAAATACTTCTTTGGGGCCTTAATAAATGAAGTGAAGCATAAATACTTTTGTACTAAATGACACAATTTGCAAATCAAGGGTCACAGGTTTTTCCTTAATTTCAAAATAAATATTATCTTGTACTGCATAGTTGAATAATTTGGAATTCATATGAGAATAAAGTTGTTAACCTATCCTAAGTAATTATCTGCTTGTTTTTATGTTCTAAGAAAATTTTTTGACCCTTATCATTATTGTTTAAATAATAAAACACATGTGCCTACTGATTTACAGTTTTAAATTTGCTTTTTATGCATTATTTTATGTGATCTTGAGATGTTTAAGCATAGAGATGTATGCCATGCATGCTCTTTTCTATTTGGCAGGAAGTATTGCAAGCATATTGATGGTGATAATTAATATTTTCTAAACAGTCAGAAAACAGGTGTACCTTTCCAAATAAATCCAAATAAATTTCAAAACAAACTTGTTGAAAGACTTCAAAAAGAACTTTAAAAAAGTAGAAATTGTCTTTAAAGTCTTCAAATTAGGAATATTGTTAGAAATAATTACTATGTTAAATTTTTAAAGATAAGAATCATGCTTTATTCATCTTTATATCTTCTCTGCTTATCAGGTGCCTAACACACAGTAGGTATTCAACGGGTTTTAAATGATACACATTATAGGGCTTCACTGGTGGCGCAGTGGTTGAGAGTCCGCCTGCCAATGCAGGGGAAACGGGTTCGTGCCCCGGACTGGGAAGATCCCACATGCCATGGAGCGCCTAGGCCCGTGAGCCATGGCCACTGAGCCTGCACGTCCGGAGCCTGTGCTCCGCAACGGGAGAGGCCACAACAGTGAGAGGCCCGCGTACTGCAAAAAAAAAAGATACACATTTTAAAATTCTCTTGTTATCTTTCAGTGGAAGTTTTAATGATCTCTAAGTATTTGTGGGCTAGAGGTAATGGTAAGAGTAGCTAAGTTAATTTCACATTATTATATAAAAATTACAAGCCTTGACAATAGCCATATTAATACAAGCAGTAAAATATAAAGCAATCATAAATTACATGTGCAAAAGAGTGCCTTTCTTTAATTTCTATTTTTCTTTTCGCGGTACGCGGACCTCTCACTGTTGTGGCCTCTCCCATTGTGGAGCACAGGCTCCGGACGCGCAGGCTCAGCGGCCACAGCTCACGGGCCCAGCCTCTCCACGGCATGTGGGATCTTCCCGGACCAGGGCACGAACCCGTGTTGCCTGCATCGGCAGGTGGACTCCCAAGCACTGTGCCACCAGGGAAGCCCTAATTTCTATTATTGATCTCATCGTGTTTTTGAGTCCCCATTCTCACTGATGGAATAAACAATTGGTTCTGTCAATTAAAATACTTGTCTTTTCTGATTTAAAAATTTTTTTCTCTTTCATTTAACAACCCAGTTTTTCTAGGTATCAATCTCTATTCACTGGCTTTGTCCTGCCTGTTTTCCTTCCCAGAACAATATTTGGATGCGAAGGGCATAATCCATTTCCTGTTAACCTAGGAAAAATCTCTCTCTCTGCTCTCTATTAGGCGGTCTCTCTCTCTGATGAAGTGTAGCAGAAGTCAGGCAGTCCTCTGACATCTTCCCCTGGTATCCTCTGTGGAGACCCACTTGGTAGTTTAGGCATCTGGCTGATACCTGCTCCCCATGATTGTGGACTGTGTAACTGCCTTCTTTCTCAGTGGTCCACACACTCAACCACCAACTTGTCCTAAATCTGTGGCTCCTCCTCCTTCGTCCTCTTAACACTTTTGAGTCCACATTGTGGAAGGGTCTTATAATTCCAAGATGCTTATTCACCACAGTAAGGTCTCTGCGACCCTCAGGGCCTTTCTCCAGATCCATGTGACTGGACACCTCCTTCACCATTGCTACTTCACTGAGCCTATGCCATGTAGGGCACAGAATTATGAAAACATTTTTCTTTCCACCCACAGGTAGGATATCCCAAGGCTATTCTTAGGTTCTTTGATTGTCTCATCCTACTTAGGTATTTTCCTTTCCTACTCTGAGGGGTTGACCTGAAGAATGAGGAGGCCAACACTTATATCTAACCTCTTGTCTTTCCATTACCAGCATTTTGGCTCCCATCTTGTCACCCATCACTTCCACCCAACAATACCAGGGCTTTGCCCTTCTAGTTTAGCAGAAATTCCCACTGTGTATCCTTATTTTATAGCTTCCATGCATTAATTCTTCTCAGTTTTCTGACACCTGTCTCTTGATCTGTAAATCCCAGCTCTGGAAATACAAAGAAGGCCCTTTATCTTTCAGCTAGGCCTGATTTTTGCAGAGGTTAAAAATGCATGTCTTTAGATTAGTTTATAAGCTGGATAATGCCATCCCCACAAAGTTATGCATATTTACACAAGTAGTAGGGATTCACAGGCATGCAAGATTTTGTTATTAGCCAGCATGACAATACATGCATTTCATATTTCAAAAATTAGAAGAAATTCTCTGTTGGATCTCTTTTGCATAATCATAAAATGTGTTCTTGTCATATTTTTATTTTTTTATTCTATGAAACTGTTTATCAAAAATATCATAAGATCACAATTTGTTGTTGCCTAGAAAGTAAACCATACTGAACTTTGAAAATCGAAGTCCACTGATTTAATTAAACAGTTTACTACATTGTTTACTTTCTATGCTATGTAGTATGTCCATGAAGCATCCAATTAGATAGTTGCACTGAGTGTTCTCCATGAGAGTTTGGCACAACACCGAGATCAGAATAACTAACTGGGTTGGCTAAACATTTTGATCCAAGAGCCCACACACAAATTCAAAGTTAATTCTCTTACTCTTTTGAAGCTGATATTTCCTTAATCTGTCGTAAAAGAAAAGCTTGCAAGAATATGCATTAAGGGAATGTAGATGTTTGAGGGGAGGTTAAATACCACTATAAGATATTTAGAAAATATCTTGTCTTATGGATTTTGTAATGGTAAAATATGTCAGCTGTGCTCAAGAAAGTGGATGTAGAGATTACAGGCAACTGAAAGTAGTAGGTGGTTATTTTAGCTGGAATGCCTCCCAGAACAGATGGTTTTTTAGGAGTTTTTGAAGGAGAAGAGCAAGGTGGCCTGCCTGCCTGGCGTATATTAATTGAGTGCCTGTTCCAAGTGTAGGGGGTGGTTGGAAGAATGTGTGATATCTTGAGTGGGTGAATGATACAAACAGGCATAACTTCAAAATAACCTGGAATTTATATCCCACAAAGCTTACAGACAATTCACAAAGACACAGTTTCGGCTGTAAGGAATCAGTAAAATGTGAAGTTACACAAACAGAAAGTTAACGCCACATAGAATAGAACCTAGCAAACCGTGGTCAATATTTTCACATTTAACACTTGGCTCTTGCTTTTCAACAAAAATTCATTTCCTAATTAGGAAAACCATACTAAAACTACTTCTGAGTTTGAGTTTTAAAAGAACAGATTTTTATCAAGCATTTAAAAGATATGATTATTAACTTCTAATGTTTTTATGTATATTTGTACACATAGATTCTTTGAGAAGTGACATGGTTTAACTTATCGTATCGTCATTATATTCCGTTTTTTGAGTTCATAATGACTCTTGAATTTTTCCCATTCAGCCATTACTTACAGCCCCAATTCTGGTTTAAATCACATTACCCCATGCAAGTACTGCTGAAAATTCGTCTAACTGAAGTCCATTCCCAGACTTTCCAGTTCTTTTAAGACACCTTTATGTTGCACTCAGATTGATCTTCTTAAAGATTTGTTTTGCTCATTCATTCACTTGATAGAGTCATGGATAAAAACATAGAACCTGGTTGAGTCCCAGTCCTGCCTCTCCTTGTTGGGACCTTGGGCAACTTACTTAACTTCTCAGTTTCTTAGCTCTCTAACTATGTATCATATACATGGATGATAAAATTAGTTACCTTACAGAGTTGTTATTGATGCGGAAAACTCAGCTTCTGTGCCCCAGTGCCAAATCAAATCTGAGACAGAGTTTCGAGTGAGGTATAAAAGAATACCTTTATTGCTTTGCCAGGCAAAGGGGGACCACAGCGGGCTTGTGCCGTCAAAAACTGTGTGTCCCAACCTGGGGGCAATTTAGTGAGGAGTTTTATAGCAGTGGTCGGAGGGCAGGGTTGCTGTTAAGAATCAGGGTGTGTTCAGGGCCTGCATTCCTCTAATCTGGCCTCGGGTTGTCTCCTGATGAGCTTCTGTGATTTTCAAGGTTATCAAACTGTGACCTTCTCTCTGGAATGAAGAAGGCTTCATCAAGTAGTTAATGTCTTCCATTTGTTGGGGGTTTTAGTTCTGTGGAAGAGCTCAAAGATATTGTTATATGTATCCCTTGAAGTAGAACCGGGACCCTGCCCCAAGGCCGCACTGTTGTTTCTGGACTGCTCTTCCATTGTCTCTCCATCCCCTCCCTTCCCTGATTAGCAAATGTTTGAACCAGTCCTTTGGAACTCAGGGAAGGTCATGGAGGCTGAAGCCTATTTTCTGCAAACAAGAAGCGGCGGACACACAGAGAAAGGCTTCTGTGCCCAGGGTCCCACTCGGTTTCATTGTGAAGAATAAATGCGTTATTATTCGCAAACGATTTTAAACAATGCTGGACACCTCACAAGTGTAAGTGTTTAGCTAAAGGTCATGATCATGCTTAGGAAACTTTAGGACTCCCTGTTGCATAACAGAAAGTTCAGAATTCTTAGTAAGGCATTCAAGGTCTTTTCAACTGTCTGTGTTTGATTTTCCTGCCTTAACCAACCTTGTTTGCAGGGGCAAGCATGCTAGTGTCAGTATTCCATTCCTTTTGTATTTTCTTGCTTGCATCTTTTAACCTGTAGCTTCCTCAAACTAGGTTGCTGATCAGCCTTCCAATACTACACCCGTATCCACCCACAAGCTATATATTACATCACGCACAACATTCAGATGTCTACTTTAACCCATCTCCTGTATAATGGTTTTCTTTTTCACACTCTTCCTATGTGATCTTCCCCTTCCAAATTCCTCCAACACTAATAGCTTAAACTACACATATAAAAACATTCAGTTGTACTAAGTTCTTTCTGTAATTCATAGTATCTCTCCAGCTAAGTTGCTTAATTCTTAATGAGCATAGCATCAACACTTAGTGTATGTCCTTGCACCCAAAAGGTGCTCCTAAGTATATGGTGAATAAGGGAATGAATAAGCAGATAAGTAAATACATGCATAAATTGGAGTATCCAACAAAGGGATTTCTTGTGTTTTAAAGAGATTAGATGGTCTAAGTTTCTTGGAATTTCAGTGTCACTCTGTCAGGCTTTAGATAATATCTCTTTAGTCAAGAGCTTACTAAAAATCAGATACATGGTTTAAAATTTCCAGTGAAGGTACAGAATTAGTGTTGCTTGAGATGACCAAAGTCAGGGAAATATTCTAATACACATAGAAGCTTAGAACCAGCTAATGGGTTTTATCTTCTAGAATGCCAGTGGGTGTGCTATGACAGAAGCAGCTGTGGTAGCCATTGCATGATTATCAGCATAGGTCTGTTCATATCTGGAAGGGTTTTCAATATTTCAAGTCTGAGAACCGGATGTGCTGGTAGTTGTACTTTTAGTACCCAGTGACTGAGAAAATACAAAGTTATACAAAGTAACGTAAATATACCAATGCTTTAAAATGAGTGCATCTTAATACTCTAATTAAGATAACTATCTCTGAAAATTATCAGTGTATAGGTGCAACATAGTATTTCTACAGTTGTTTTTCTGCATACGTGAATTTTCAGACCCATTGTAATACATTGATGTACCCGACCCATGATCCACATTTTGGAAGCTTTTAGAATTGAGCCTGGCATTAATGAGGCCAAATTTATGAGCTTTTTTTTTTTTTTAATTTAAGTATAGTTGATTTACAATGTTGTGTTAGTGTTACTGAACCCAAGTTTGTGTGCCCCACACACAGTGAGGCCAAACGAACCAAAACGTTGGAGAGCTTGGAGCAGAGAAGGGTTTATTACAGGGCCAAGCAAGGAGAATAGGTGTCTTGTGCTCAAAAACCCTGAACTTATGGTTTTCAGGAAGAAGTTTCTAAAGGCAAAATTTGTTGTGAGGGCTGCAGGGTGTGTGACTTTCTTATGATTGGCTGGTGGTGAGGTAACAGGGTGGTGTTCCAGGAATCTTGTGTTCACTGTGTTCAGCTTGAAGTTACCATCTTCCACCTGGGTTGGGGCCTTAGTTCCTACAGATAGAGCTCAAAGATAACAGTTATGTATATTCCTTCAGGAGGAACCAGGACCCTGCCCCAAGGCTGTAATTGACTGCTCCTCCTCTCTTTCTGCATTTCCTCCCTTCCCTGATTAGCAACTGTTTGAATCTGTCCTTTAGAATGCAGGAAAGGTCAAGGGCGCTGAACGAAGCTTATTTTCTACAGACAAGAAACAGGGGACATGGACAGAATTTGTACCAGGGAGGGCCCTTACAGGGTCCTGCTCCATCTCATTGGTTTCTAGTGTACAGCAAAGTGATTCAGTTTTATATACATCAATACACGTATATATTTCAGATCCTTTTCCATTATAGTTTATTACAAGGTATTAAATAAGTTCCCTTGCTGTACAGTAGATCCTTGTTGCTTATCTATTTTATACATAGTAGTGTGTATCTGCTAATCCCAAACTCTTAATTTATCCTTCCCCCAACTTTTCCCCTTTGGTAACCATAAGTTTGTTTTCTATGTCCATGAGTCTGTTTCTATTTTGTAAATAAGCTCATTTGTATCATTTTTTTTTTAGATTCCACATATAAGTGATATATATTTGTCTTTCTGTGTCTGACTTCATTTAGTATGAAAATCTCTAGGTCCATCCATGTTGCTGCAACATTCTTTTTTATGACTGAATAATATTCCCTTATATAAATATACCACATCTTTATCCACTCATCTGTAGATGAACACTTAGGTTGCTTCCATGTCTTGGCTATTGTAATAGTGCTGCTATGAACATTGGGGGTGCATGTATCTTTTTTAATTAGAATTTTCTCTGGATATATGCCCAGGAGTGGGATTGCTGGATCATATGGTGGCTCTGTTTCTAGTTTTTGAAGGAACCTCCATACTGTTTTCCATAGTGGCTGCACCAATTTGCATTCCCAGCAACAGTGTAGGAAGGTTCCCGTTTCTCTGCAACCTCTCCAACATTTATTGTTTGTAGACTTTTTGGTGATGGCCATTCTGACCTGTGGGAGATGATATCTATGAGCTTGTTTTTATTTGACCCTCTACATGCCCTTGGACAAATTCTTACCCAGAGCCCTGGAGGAGGGACTTCACATGTGTCCTTAGATACAAATTGAGCAAATGGTAAGCTGGGTAAGAGAGAAATACAGAAAGCTCTTAGAACACATGGAATAGAAGTTGGTATTTTATCATAATTTATTGTATATATCATTAGTCAAAGATTTGATCATTTGTCAATGTTTAGTTGAATTGTTTTTTAAATTGGCATTCATGATAACACTCAGTTTCTGGCTGCATGCCATGTGTTAAAGTAATATGTGGAGTGTGTAAAAGCTAACAAAGCAAGTTTCTATTAAAGAAAACTATACCTCTTTTCCCTATTGTATCACTCTTAAGGAGTTAATAGAGCAGCTGATAAAAAACTGAGTAAACCAATTTACCTAAGTTCTCAGGAAGGTTTGATGAGGATCTTAGAAGTGGTTTTAAGGATGTACAAATAACTGTCCTAGAAAAGAATACATTTTGTTTGAGTGGAACATTAGTTAAGCTTTTCAAAATACAAAAAGTGCGTATGGCACTTGGGTCCACTGTTGACAGGATTTTCTCCATGCCTTTTAGAGCACAAACTGACTTCAAAGGGAATCCTTTTATGAAGTATGGAGAGACCCTATACCTTTACTAAACAGGAGATTGCTAGAAGTGTTTGGAGACAATTTTGGTTGTCGTGTGTATAAAAGATAGGCTAAACAGCCAAGGAAGTCAGTGAAACATGGCTTTTCCTCATATTACAAATTATGGTGATTGAAGTTTAACTTAAAAGTAAAACGAAAAAAAGCCTAACAATTCAGCGTAGACATCCTCTTCTGATAGGACTTTGAACTCTAGGGAATTTCTGCAGCAAAAAGTAGTTGAGTTTCACAGAAGGCATTACTTTTAGGACTTGCTTTTTTGGAAAATCACAATTCTAACCAAAAAAAATAGCTTTTTGATAGATGCCTTGGTTTATAAGGAACATGAAACTTGTGGCTGTGTTTAATGTATATATGTCATTAGGGATACTTTACCTTTTGAGATGCAGGGTTCTCTTTATGATCCTTGGAAACAGGTTCCACCTTTTAAGATAAAAAATGATTTATCTAGTCTTGTAATCACAGTTAATTAAAGCCAAACTTCATGCATTTTAGCCTCATTTTGGGTTCCATTATTATGGCCTTCTCTCCATTATTTCCTTTGTGCTTGTTCTTCTTATTTAAGTATATTTCTGAATTTTGTGTGTCCTAGTAAAACATCATTAAATAATTTGGAAAAATAAAAAGAAATATGGTTGACAAGCTAATAAAAAAGATTATAGCAAAATCGGGATATTTCTACTTGGATTTTTTTTTCAGTATAGGTCAACTTTTGCTTTAATAATGATTACTAATTTCACCTTGCACATAATAATGCAATGGAATGTGGGCAGTCTTTGAGACAGTGTATCCAAAATATATTGTGAAGATACAGGAAATTAAGAGATCAGAGGATTTACTTCTTTATTTTCTTCACCGTTTGTCATCCTAGAAGACATGCAGGTTTTAAAAGACACATCATGACAAGGTACCACAAAGAAAAACAGCAAGAATTAAGAAACAAGCTAGGGAAAAGATTAGTTCAAATTTTTAAGAACATTTTCTCTGAAATGATTTTACAGTAGGTAATGAGTTGATGTTAAACAGAGTTTTTGTATAACTGGGACATTAGTACTTGGGAACTTTTTCCCAATTTTCTTTCCTATTAAATGTCTGTACAGAATAGTCACCTGCTAAAAGATGTTGCTAAAATTTGCCCTCACAAATTTTTCCTGGGACTGTTTAATGAATTTTTTATTAAATTGGCCATAATAACTTCTAATGAGCATTCTAAATGCTCATTTATCTTTGGACAATTCCCTGAAAATAGTCCTCTTGATGAAGGTCCAGTGTAGTTTATATGATTATATGAACTTAAAGTAAGGAATCATTCAAGGATTAACATTGTGAGTGACTGTTGATAGTTGCTTTGTTTTCTATGATAAGTTTTAAAATTCTTCAGATGTGTGATCCTATGTATTAGTCAATCTTTCTAATTAAAATTTTATCTTTTGTCTTCCGTGTTTTGTAATTTAAATGCCTTCATTTTATAACCAATAGATATGTATTTGTTTTGATATGTTTTATAGTACTTCAGACTCATTCAGTGAAGAAAAACAATAAATACAGTCCTTTTTCATTTATAACATGGAAAATATGAGATGATACTTTTTATAAAAATCATCATAATTTATAGACCCTATACTTTAGAAAAATAAGATTAGCCTTCTCTCCTTGATTTTTATTATTTTGACCTTCAAAGTATACTCTGCTATTCATTTTTTGTTAGTGTAAGAAAACCTAGGAATTGGTATAAGGTAACCATAATGATCAGAAAAGAAATTAGTCTTGGATCTTATAGGCAGAGAAAGGAACCATCATGATGGCTAGTAAAGGAAGCATTAAGAGTATACAAATGACAGAGGTATGGGGGACAATAGTGGCACTGATAGTCTGAAATAGATTAAGGATTAATGCCATTTCTCTATCACTCATTAATTGGAAAAGAAGCATTTTTTATTTAGTAACCAAAGAGTTAATTATTGTACTTCTCAAATGAATTTGCTACAGGGAATAAACAGGTATATTCAGTGGTGGTTTAGGGCATTTCAGATATGATAATATATTATTTATTATGTTTATGCCTTTTTGTATAGCACTCCTAAGATCACAGTATTCATGAGTTTATATGGAAATTGTAGGGATTTAAACTTAGTAATACTAGCTATAATAATACGTAAGAATAACAAATACTATTTGTTGGGGCATTTATAATGTAGTAAGTATTAAGCTAAGGGCTTTACATGCATCATATATATTTGTAAAGTGGGCGTAACAATAGGACCTCCTTTGTAGTCTCCTGTGAAGGTGAAAATGTCCGATCAATATCAAATACTTAGTGCAGTGTTCAGTAAATGCCCAGTGTTACCTGTTTCGTTGTTGTTGTTGTTGTTACTTTAGCACTTAATGCTACAATATTTAGTATCCAAATTTTCCAGATTAGGAACTGAAGGTAAGTTGTAAAACTTGTTGTTGGATACAACATCTGAATTCTTATCTATCCATCTTTAAAATCTATCCATCTTCAAAGTGTATGCATTTGGCAACCATGCTATAATGTTGTTAATGAACACATACCTTATCTTTTTGTCACACATGATATTGCTATAACATTAAAGTTTTACTAAGAAAAATAGTATAAAATTATCAGTAAGAAAAAAATAGTACTAATACATTGCAACTGAATAATACTAAAAATTATAACTACCATATACAATATCAAAATCTGACACAAAAATTTAGAGATTTTGGAGATGAAAAATTTTAAAACCTCATGTGACTTTATTTCATCTTACAGATGAGTAATCATTATGAATATTGTTGAGAACCATTATTATCAAATTGCTACAGTTGTAGCTATAAAAAGGATTTATAAAATTTGGTAGTATGATAACCAAAATTGTTGACATCATCATCTAACATATATGCATATAAACGAGAGTATTTGCAGTGAACGAGGTGATTTTAAATTATATGTATAAAGTATAATTATTTTATAATTATTTTAATAATAAAATAATTTATAATAATTATTATTTTAATAATAATATAATAGCCAATGTTTATAAACTTTTTTTCCAAAGCCAGAAATGCAAATAATTAAATATAGTCTTTTATTTCTTGGCATTGTGGTGGATAGATGTCCTGAAAACCCTCAAACCAAACACTTAAAAATGCTGGGTAAAATATAAATGCCTAGCTATGATAAAATGCAAAATATAAATGCATGGGGCTTCCCTGGTGGCACAGTGGTTGAGAGTCTGCCTGCCGATGCAGGGGACACGGGTTCGTGCCCCGGTCCGGGAAGATCCCACATGCTGCGGAGCGGCTGGGCCCGTGAGCCATGGCCGCTGAGCCTGCGCGTCCGGAGCCTGTGCTCCGCAACAGGAGAGGCCACAGCAGTGAGAGGCCCGCGTACCAAAAAAAAAAAAATATATATATATATATATATAAATGCATGGCTATTTTGCAAGTAAGAGGGAATTTCTCAATGTTCAAGAACTGAGAGAGGAAAATTGGTGATCTAAGTTTAACTGGAAGCGAAGCTGCTTTGGGCATGTCTACAAAATTTAGTTTTCTCAAATATTGCGTTTTATCTGTTCCATTGGGGTCATAAGACAAGATCCTCAGCCCCTTTAATTTGGTGTTAGAAGGTTACCTTCACACAAAGCTAAGCATTTGAAATGCTCTAAACTGAATGAAAAGACAGAGTCGAAGGAAAAATCCATCCTCAGCAAGAAGAAATGACAAAAGGTACTTGTTTCAGCCTGGACACAAAGTTGGTACAGTAAAAATTCATGTAGAAGTAAAAACCACAGACTGAACTTCCTGCAAATTTGGAACTGAAGTTTCTATACTCTCTGGAGGTACGAAAAAAACCCAAGGTGAGAATTTAAAGTAATTCTGGGTTGATATCACCACTGGTTACCTTGCAGAGCCAAAAGCAAATTCTACCTGGAGAGATTAACTCTCAACGTAGGACTTGTACAGTTCCCACCCACTAAATAAGAAGCCTCAATGAATAAGAAGTCACAATAGAAAATTTAAAAGTGGTTGAGAATATAAATTGTCATGAACAAAAGACAGGAGAAACAGAACGAAGCAGATTTATACCAAAAGAAACAAAAAAACTCCCAAAAGGTATAATACTAAAATTAGCAGAAATTAAAAGTAAGTATTTTTTAAAGGTTAATTTAAAAAAATTAAAACTTGAGAAAGAAACATGATTATTTTTAAAAAATACCAGTCTGGAAAACAAACTAAATGCAATGTCTATAAATATAAAATATGATTATTGAAATTTGTAAAAGAATTCTCAATGGAGGATTAATAAGCATATTAGAACACAGTTGAAGATAGTATTAGTGAAATGAAAGATAGAACAACACATGGGGAAACAAATTTTTAAAATGAGAAATAATTAAATGTTAACTAGAGAAGCATGTGATTGGATTCTAGAAGTAGATAATAAAGAGATGAGAGAACTAATATTGGTAATGATAGTGCAAAAACATTTTGCGGAGTTAACAAAGAACATAAATTCTGAATCCAGAAATCATAATAAATTCTTCACAGGATAATGACAGCACAAAAACAAAGAAGGAAACAAAACTTCCAGATTCATCTTAGTTAAAACTACAGAGTACCAGAGAAAGAGAAACAGAGAATGAGAGAACCTTAAAAGTGCCAGAAAGGACAAATTATCTTCAAAAGAACACAACACAAGGGACACTTGATTATTCAACATCAACAATAAAAGCCAGAGTACTGCAGAATATCTTCACATTTCTGAGAAAGTAATTGTCAGCCCATGATTTGAAAATCAACTGACTTAACATTTTGGCACTAGAAGGCACATGAAAACATGTATCTACAAAAGCTAAGAGAGCTTATCTGCAATAAACTTTCACTTCAGGAAGTTCTCAATTTAATTCTCAGAATAAAAGATTTAGCATGTGAGAAGAAAAGAAATTTGTATAAAAGTAGACACATCTAAATAAGCATTGGATGAATAAATCAGTAATGTCTAAATGAGAGGTAGACAACAAAGTATAATTCAAACATGTGAGTTGAGAGAGAAATGATGGGATTTAAAGGTTCTAAGTTTACCATATGCTTTAGAAGTAGAACCCTACTTCCAAACCAATAAAGGAAAAAATAAGGAAATAAATGTCAAGTAAAGCAAAGGAAGATAACAGGATTTATAAAAGATCCCTAGAAAAGGCAATAAAAATAGAAAACACAAAGGCATATCCAACATATCATTTTGAGTTAAATTTGACAGATACAAAACAGGGATTGGGAGTTTGTGTTTATCAAATTGACCAATATGTAAATGATGCTACATTTTCAAGAATCATTATCATGTAAACTGTATTTTCATACAAAAAGTTAATCATTGAAATGAATTACCATATAGAACAGAAAGAAAATATGTAAAACCCTTATTTAGAAATTCAAAATTACACATAAATTGTAGATCAAAGAAAGTAGTCATATGGACAGTAGAAAATACTTAGAAATGAAGCATAATGAAAATATATATTAAAACTTTTGTGATAGAGTTACTGTGTAATTAAAGGAAAGTTATAGCTGTAAATGCTTATTTTAGGGGAAAGGCAAAAATTTAATGAGCCAATCATTTAACTTAAAAAGTTAGAATACACTCAAATAAATTTGAAGATATCTTAAAATATTTGTAAGAGATGTTATTAAAGATATAGAACAAAACCTAAATTCAAAACACGTTAAATATTTTTTTATGGAAAAGACAAAAATTCTAGCAAGATAGGTCACACAGAAATAATAAAGAATTTCAGGAATTTTATAAGAGAATTAAAATGCAGAAGTAAAAATAATAAATATAAAATAATATTATAGTAAAGAACTTTATTATAGTGCATTTGAAAAAAACGATTTGCAAGAATAATACAATTTTTGAAACTGTTAACTGAAGAAAATTTATTAGACATAAAGTAATTAAATCAGTAGTTAAAAATTAATACACCCTTCCATTCACTGATGTTTTTTAAAACGACTTCGAACAAATACTCAAGGAAGTGTTAATTTAAATAGCATGCATACCAACTAGAGGGTATATAAGAGGAAATTCTTACCCATTTGCTTTATGTTTGAACATATTGATAAACGTAATCTAAGACAGGATGAGAAAGGAAAATTAAATCTAATTTCAAATATTAACATAGATGTAAAATTCTAAGAAAATACATGGAAATCAAATCCTAAAACAAATACATTTTAAAGTATCAACTACATCATAATCAAGTTGGATTATCCCAAGAATACAAGAATGGTTCAAAATTAGGATATTATAGTAGACATATCAAAAGTGAACATGTTTTAAAATAATTTATTAAATAGCTCATTAAAATGAAAAAAGAAAGGCAGTAAATAAAATTAAGTATCCACGAATTAAAATTCTTAGCAACTGGGAGTAAAAGATGAAGAATAACTATTAGAAAATCTAACAAGCCTGATACATAATGATGAAAATTGAAGGTACATCCTTATGATTGAGGAATGATACAAAGATGCTTACAATCTAATTATTTCTGTAGAACACTGTACTAGAACTTATCAGTAAGTCAAAAACATGAAGTAAAACAAAATAAAATTTATTATGACTGGGAAAGAAGAAACTAGATTGTCCTTATTTGTCATTTGTCATATACATGATTCTATGGAAAACATTAACTAGTCTACAAATTATTAGAAATAATATGAGCCATCTGATATTTAACAGGTAGTTATCATATATAATTGAAAGGAAAGAGAATTAGGTCCTATTTACAAATATGCCAGAAAATACAAATTACATTGGAATAAATCTAACAAAGTTGCATAAGACCTTTAAGAACAAAAAAATGATGCATTTATGGAAAGGTGTTAAAACCCTATTCATTGGTAAGAAGACTATCATCAAAATGTCAGTTCTCCTCGTTTTTTAATTCATTTATAATCCTAAAAGAGTATTTTTTGAAAGGAACTGGACAAGCTTGTCTTAAAATGTATATGGAAGGCAAATGTTTAAAAACAATCAAGACAGAGTTCGAGAGTTTTTCTTACCAAATACCAATATGTATTATGAAGCTGTGATAATTAAGGTTATATGGAATATGGCATTGGTGCAAGCATAGAAAAATACTATTAGAAAGGAGTGCCTGGAAACACGCCCCCTCCATAGGAAAGCATGTCTATAACTGACAAAGGATTATTATTTAGAATATGAAGAGGCTTTCTGTGGTTATAAACAGAAAAGTGAGGTTTTTTTATTAAAATGGGAAGAAGATATGAAAACAGCATTTCTAAAGGAGGAAAAATGAATACCCAGTAAACACAAGAAAAACTATTCAATTGATTTCAATTAAGAAAAAGGAAATGAAAAGCTACCATTTTATAGCTATCAGAATAATTAAAATTAAAAGTCTGACAATACCAAGTGTTGGCATGCATGAGGAGCAAAGGCAAATCTTAAAAACTGCCTATCATGTTTTTGTTGATAGAAACACTTTGAAGAGCAGTTTTTCAGTTAGATATAAAGTTAAAGATGTGCATATGCTTAGACCCAGCACTTCTGTTCCTAGCTATGTATTCTAGAGAAATTCTCACATATGTATACCATAAGACTTGTTTTAAAATGTCATTCTTTGCATTGTTTATACTTGCAAGATAAATTCGAGTCATCCTACTGTGCCATCAACAGTAGGTCAGTAAGTAAAGTGTGGTAGCAAATTCAAACAATGGAATATCATTCAACAATGATAATGAAAGAGTCTGAGTTACATCTGTCAACCTGAATGTATCTCACAAACCCCAATGCTGGATTTGAAAGAGCAAAGTACAGAAAAATACATAACTCTGAAAACATTTCCAGAAAAGTTTTAAAACTTGCAAAATTTTTTAAATGTTTTAGAGATTCATACATATATAGAGAAAGCATAATTCATGTAAATGACAAATGTCAAACTAAAGAAAGTGGTTATCTATGTGGAGAGACGAGGGGAACTATGTGAGGGGAATACAGGTATTTTTATATTATTTTCATTTATCGTTTTATATCTGAAATATTCTATGATAATCTTTCAATAGAAATAAAAATATTTATTACCTTTATATTGAAATTCTTCTTTAACAAACATTTGCAAATGCCGTAAAAACCTCATTTTCTTCTCTACTGAAGTAGGAGTAATATTAACAGTACATCAGCTTATATCAGGAATGAGTGTTATGAAGAATAAATATAAAGAGGCAGTTTGGATATAAGTACATGTAATAAAAGCAAGCCTACCTTAGGAAAACCACACCCCCCTTTCATGTTTGTTTCCCTTAAACACACTTTAGTTGGAGAAGTCTCATCTGGCTATGTTTTCAATGAAATATAAGGCACTCTTGCCTTGGAAAGAGCGTGGATTAAAAAAAAAAAATAGTAAGGCTTTCCCTACTATTATGTAATTTCTTCATCATTATAGGATTTGAAATGTTTAAAAAATCGTAGAAATTGTTAAAGGTTAGAGCGTATATTCAGGTCACTGTATTATTTTCTCATTACTTAGATTTTAGAATATGGAAGTGTTAACCTTTCAAAAGCTATAGAGAAGATAATTAGGTGATACTTAATTGTCTGTTTCTTTAAGGAATATATTTCTAGATTGAAACCTATTCTTGCTGCCAACACTTACTTAGATTGCTAGAAGGACATCTTGCTTCACCAATGTCAGCTCTAATTTGAGATGAAATAATGCATCTAACTATGCTGTCATCTATAATTCATGGCCGCTTCTAAGTGTAGTTCATTGAAATCTCACGCGTGCCCCAACCTCTGTCACTCCAGGAAGCAAGATTCACTGCACTTTCTGTTTTTATCTAAATTACTATGTTAACTGTATAATGGGTTTGGGTAGTAAATTGTTCTCAGTAACACATAAGTCTAGCTTGATAGTATCCCTTTAATAGTATCCCTTGATAGTATCCCTTTAATAAGAGAGTCTGCATTTACATTTTTTTTTGCTTTTTAAAACATGAATACAAAAATAACACAGTATTTTTGATGGTTTCTCTACTAAGTCCTCTTCCGAATGTCACATGTTTGGTTAGACTGTTTAAAAAAAAAAAAAGACTGCCTTTGCTCTCTTGACTTACTAATGTGACTCCATCAGGCTCACTAAGCAATGACAGGGTACAACCTGATACCAAGGCAGAGAGCTTGAGCCCCACTTTCTTAATCCTGGCTCTTCTAGTGCTAGACTGACAAGTTGGATCAGCAATCTGTCAAGTTTGAATTAATTTGTCCTAGTATCCCTGAGTTTCTATTTGATTTAGGTACATACTTATAGAATAAAATACTTAAAAACTTCACAGACTTCAGGGTTGATAATAAGGCTTTGCCATCTAGGTACTATCACATATTAATGGTTTTAGTCATTTTGGTATCTTGCAATAAAAGATTTAATTTTGTAATTTCATCTTTCCTATGCTGAGGGGAAAATATTAAACTCTAAGCTTCAATTTCTTTGTCTTATTTTTCAGTTACTTAAAGGCCAATAAATTTTGCCTTTAAAATGCTTTCCCTAGAATTCTCTAAGGCACAATCTTCTTATTTCCTAAGAAGGACTTAAAGGAGAATGCTAGGGGCAATTTGGGGAGTTATAGAGTACGTTGGGAATTAACTTTTGAAAGTCGCATGATAAATTGTTGAAAATATTTTAACTCCCCAGAGATTACCTTGAAGACAATTCTCTGTGTTGAAGATTCCCTTTAAAGATGCCAATTAACATAATTATCTTAGTTGAAAACGTATTTGGGAGATACGCAATCAAAATAATAAATCAGTTAAAGAAAGCTGGCATGTGCAGTCACATTTGCTAATAATTTCTAATGAGAAACTTTAAGGAATATGTTTAGCATACTTTTAAGAGTGGAACGTATTTTCTGTAGAGTCAGTATTGCTCCTCAGCTTAAACTAAATTTTACTTTTTTAATCCAGAAACCAGTAAATGTGGAGAGAACTCGAAATCAGTATAAAAGCATGAATAGTTTTAGGATTATCAAAGTCATTTTATGTTAATTCTGCAGTACTTGAGTAATGTAAAAATTGATTCTCTACTCTCATGGATTTGGTTACTGAATGAATCAATCCAGCTTAATTTTTAAT
The DNA here is from genome assembly GCF_003031525.2 of Neophocaena asiaeorientalis asiaeorientalis. Taxonomy (NCBI): domain Eukaryota; kingdom Metazoa; phylum Chordata; class Mammalia; order Artiodactyla; family Phocoenidae; genus Neophocaena; species Neophocaena asiaeorientalis. The sequence goes on from NW_020175410.1 coordinate 2,785,018, forward strand.
TACAATCACTTTTTCTGGGTCTTAATATAAGGATTTTTTTTTCTGTTCTTATCGTTTCAGCTCCCTTGTATATTTAAAAATGAAATGCATCTCCATAAATCATAGTGTCTTGGTTCCCAGAAAAGTGTTTTGTGTATAAAAGTGAAATTTATGGTTTGCTGAGGTTGCAGTTCTTTACTGCAGAAACACACAAATAAGCAAAAAGAAAATCAGAAAAGAGATAGAAAAGCCTACATGCAAACTGAGTAAGTTCATCAAGGAAGGTGAAATTAGTTGTCTTAGTAAATTCTGTGAAAGCATTTTAACAATGATATAGTTGTTAATAATTCACTTAAGTAATTTCACTCTGAGATTCCATTAAATATTTTCAAGTATTATGCTCGCTTTTTTGTTTTCCAGTACTTTTAATAATATAATACTGCAAACCCTCTACTTAAAACAAAGGTCAGCCTCCTAGAGTTTGAGCTAAGGCAAGACTACCTTAAATGAATTTTATTGTAGAAATAGGTATACAACTTGCAGATGAATCACTAGGAAGTCACCGAGTGAAATGAAAAACTTAGTTTAAAAACAAAACACTGTATTTTTTTAAAAAGGGTGGCCTCTCTGACAGAAGGCTAGAGAGCGGTCAGGGCTTTATGGCACCCTGTCCCCAAGTGGATGACATGCCAATGTGACTATCCAAGGAGTCAGAAATGCCTATGAAGACAGGGAGCAAGAATTCTCAGTCCTCAGCCAGACAGGAGGTGTGATATCCATTCTGTTGCTAAATAAATCCAACTATTGTAATAAATATTAGTTTGATGAATTTAATTTTTAGCTTCTATTTATTTTATAATGGTCTTTGCTTAGAGTTAAACATTCAGTACTATTAAAAATAAATAGGAAATAATGATTGGTATTGGGAATTAATTTTTTAAATTCTGCAATTTCTAAATAATATGCTAATACATGTAATGGGTAGAGTTAGGCATTAAATTCCATTTGAAATACTCTCTGCCTGAAGAACACTGATAATTTCTGTTGATCTTTTCTTTGATATTTTTCTAAATCATAATCAATAACAATACTCATTTGCCCTATATTTCCGGAAAAGAAATATTAGTACAATATGTGCCCAAAATTTACAACTATACCTTATTCTTGGGAGCTTGGAATACATTTCCAGAGATTGCTCTCATAAGTAAATTCAGAAAACTTGCTTTCTGTCATGATTTACAATAGAAAATTGAATATTATTTTTAAATATAATTAAATTTTCCAATTGATAAAAGCAAGTAATTTCACTTTTTTTCTTGCACAAGGGAAATAGCATAAATTAGAAGAATATGTGGACATGAGCAGATAAACCATTGAAGATAATATGACATTCAGTATCATGTTGGGAGCATTGTCAAGGCATTATTTATTAATTTCATTGATTCTTATAATAAAAAATAATTAAAAATCATTTATTAATAAACTGTAAGTTTATTTTTCTATTTAGTTGCCACAGTACTTTAAGTGCATTTACTGTACTCAGAATCACCCTGTTGGGTCAGTGTATCCTGCTTTTCAGAAGAGATAATTGTGACTTAGACATTGAAACAAACTTCTGGACATCAGATACTGACCAAACAGGGGAGCAAAAACTGAACTTAGGTCTGTCTGACTTCACTTAGTCCTGTGCATATTGCCTCCTTATCCAGAACTTAGTCTTATGTTCAAATCACATACAAATGTAGAGATTTCTTTAATTGTGATTGATCAACAGACGGTTAGTTAAGATTATCGTTTTTCTTTGTGATATGAATAAGCAACAACGAAAAGGAAGTGAGAGCAATGCTTATTTCTGGAAAAATATGAAGAGAAAAGTTAACTTAGGTAGGGGTTGATAAGAGCTAAAAATCTAGATCAAGAGCTAATTTCAGATAACTGGGTGCTGATATTAAGCCCCCCAAAAAATAAATAAAGTAACAAACAAAAGTAGGGAAATAAACTTTTCTGATGTTCCTCCACGTGATAGTTTTATAGACTGGGAACAACATCACTTTTCTGGTGTATGTGTGAATTTGAAGGGAGGTGGGGAGAAGAGGGCACATTGGAAGGGCAAGAGAATGGAACTGGCCGAATAAGCTTAGAGTGGGAAAAGTATGATGCAGATTTTATTCAACCATTGGCGTAGAACAAATATATTTTAGTCCAGTCATTTATGTTTTTCTTTCACTGTTTTCCCAACCTTAGTCCCTACATACAGACCTAGACCTGGTTTAGTTCTTGAGAATCTTACTGTGAGTCATGAAGGTTGTACTAGTTTTCTCTTGCTACTGTATAAATTACCTCAAACCTAGTGGCTTAAAACAACACAAAGCTTTATTATTTTGCAGTTCTCTAGGTCAGATATTTTTGACACACTGTGTTAAGGACAAGGTATTGGCAGGGCTGCATTCCTTTCTGTAGGCTCTAGAGAAGAATCCATTTCCATGACTTTTCCAGCATAACCTCCTTTCTCCATCTTCAGATCCATCAATGACAGGCTGAGTTCTTCTCACACCACATCTTCTAATCTCTTTTGTAGTGTCACATACCCCTTTGATGTTCTTCTGCCTCCTACTTTTAAGAACTCTTGTGTTCATAGTGAGCTCACCCAGATATCCAGAATAATCTCCCCATCTCAAAGTCCTAAATTTAATCATACTTGCAAAGCTCTTTTGACTAAGTAGACTCACAAATTCATAGGTTCAGGGGTGAGGACATAAAAAGATTGGACAACTTTGGGGAAGGTAGGGGTTATTCTGCCTGATACAAAGAGTAAGCTTTCCTGGTCAAAATAAAGATAACTCAGCAGTGTCAAACTGCTTGTCTAGCTTTAGTTTATTGGTCCAGTTAAAATAACTGAAGATCTTTTTGATTCTGAGATGACTATCTTATATTCCAAAAATTGTAATTAGTTGTTTTTAATAATCAGTATATGTTCTTGATTGCCCTCTGATTTTCTTCAACCTCTCTAAAGTTAGAAAGGGATTTTTTTTTTAATTATTGAGGATCTCTTCTGCAAAATGATGTGTTTTAAATATATTATTTAATTTTTCACTTAAGTCACTTTTTTCAGATAGTCAGGTTACATAAGTCCATGACGTCATTCTCATAAAATACAATACCATTGCCTTCATGTTACCATTTTTTGTTGATAGAAGCTGAGGAAACTGAAAAGCCAAAGGTCACAGAGCAAGTTAAAAGTGCTTGGTTTCAAACCCAGATTTCTCTGACCCCAAAGCCTATAGTTTCAAGTCAAGTTCCCTAGAAAAAAAATTTCTGAAATGGAGATTTGTTTACAGGAAATGCATTGGTATCAACACTATTGAGGGAACAAAAGAAATTGGATTGGGAAGAGTTGAATTTTAATTAAATCTCAAAAAGGCTTCAGCTGATCCCATGGAGAGCTCTAGAGCAGAAATGGCCCATGAGAATCATTCTTAAAACAAAGGGTGAAACTTTTTTGTCTTGGATTGACCAGTTATCGTCTTCCCTGGGAGAAGCTATGATGTAGGCCTAAGAGGTTCTTCCCTGCCCAGCTGTTGTCAGCTGTCAGTATTTCCAGCAGCTCTACAGCAGAAACTAACACAACATTTTAAAGCAATTGTACTCCAGTAAAGATGTTTAAATAAAATTAAAATAAATACATGAAAGAAGGTAATGGTTGGGCTTCCCTGATGGCACAGTGGTTGAGAGTCCGCCTGCCGATGCAGGGGACACGGGTTTGTGCTCCGGTCCGGGAAGATCCCACATGCCGCGGAGCAGCTGGGTCTGTGAGCCATGGCTGCTGGGCCTGCGTGTCCAGAGCGTGTGCTCCACAACGGGAGGGGCCGCAACAGTGAGAGGCCCACGTACCGCAAAAAAAAAAAGGAATGAAAACTTTAGTCTTCAAAGGTGGGAACTGGGAAGATCCCCAAAACACTCATGTGCTCTTTCTATCTGTGCTTATTGGAGTTCCTTCCATTCACTGCATTTGATTTTCTTCCCTAGGACTGGTTTTGGGGCTTCATATTTCCTTATCCCTCCTAGGTGGCACATCTGGAATGTGTCACTTGAGAAAGAAAAATGGCTCTGGAGCAGACTGTAAATAAGGAAGGAGGAGGAGAGATAGAAAGGGAAGTATGAGGTGAGGGAAATGGAGGAAATGAAATCAGAGCAAGGCTAAAGAAATCAAAACTTTGGCAGTGGGTGGAAGCACATGGGAACCACTCCTGAAATTCCTTCTTTGGGTGATTATGGTTAATTGACTGGCTCTTAGAGGTCAATTTCTGTGTATACCTTTTAAAAGTAGTAGCAAGCCAAGAAATATAGTGGGTAGAATTAAAGTCAAAGGCCATGAAGGGTAATTGAAAATCTTTCGGGGACATGAGAGCCACAGACCAAACCTGGGGAAGTAGTCGAATCATGAATAAGAAACAGAGAAGAGTTGGAAACAGTTTGGGGCTGAATCAGTTTACAAGTATTTCCTGAAAGAGCAAAGACATTTGGAAAAGACTGCCACACACATTGGTAGTGTTTGCAGCCCGATTTTTCACTGAAAGGACATGGTGGTGGTGCATGAGTACATGACTCAAGGAAGGGTTTTTATATGGACTTCTCATTACTTTCTCTTTTAAAATTGTAACAATTCATAGTCAGAGTGACAAAGAGAACATTTTACAGGAGCCATAGTGCAACAACAAGGACAGAAAGTTACAAAGGGAAATATTTCTGATTTGATGGTAGCAATTTCTTTACCTACTAGCGAGAAACCAATAATTGCAAGGGATTTTGCAAACTGGGAATGTTGCATATATGAAAGCATATTGAAGTCTATTTTTATCAACAGAAATAAAAATATGTAACTATTAGGAGAAGAGACATCATCATTTTTATATTTCTGGGCAAGCACTTACATTTTCCACTGAAGCATATCTGGCATAGCCTTTCACAGTTAACAAATGTCAAGACATTGCAAAACGTACACTTATAAGTAATAATATAAATGTGCAAGTGAAGAGCATAATAAAGACATGATCTCTCATACCATGTATTCATGTGGCCTTCCCATGATTACATACATATAAATTATTTTTGCTTCAGTATAATTTTTATGAGCAATCTCATATAAATCAATATATACATCTTTTTCCTCAAGAATTTATCAATACTTTAGTAATATATGTATAACTTAATCAATTTAATTATTGGATTAAGTATAAATCTGTTTAAAATATTGTCAGAAAATTTATGGTTAATAATTATAGATAAAGCTTAACGATTAAGGCTGCTACAGCATTGCCTTAAAGAAAGTAAATACTTAGTGTTATCTGAAGATAATGTAAAAGTCTACTATGTAAGAGCTATCAGATTGTTCCTTTTAGTTCATGAAATGGTTTCAGAGAGTTGAAGTAGAATAGTTTGAATTTCCAAACATTTTCAGCAGCACAGTTTACATCTATCCTTAAGATTAGGTTGATCCAATTAAATTCCTGTTATTCAGCCACTTTTTCACTTTTTAATTGTAACATAATGATTCAATACTTTTATAGATTATATTCCATTTAAAGTTATTGTAAAATACTGACTATATTCCCTGTACTGTACAGTGTATCCTTGTAGCTTATTTATTTTACATATGGTAGTTTGTATCTCTTAATCTCCTATCTCTACATTGCCCCTTCCCCTTCCCCTCTCCCCACTGGTAACCACTAGTTCATTCTCTGTATCTGTGAATCTATTTCTGTTTTGTTATATTCATTCATTTATTTTACTTAATGTTTGGGCCATACCAAAGATTTCCTTTTTGTTGTTTTTTTGGTCACACTGTGCAGCATGTTGGATCTTAGTTCCCCAACCAGGGGTCGAACCTGTGCCACCTGCATTGAGAGTAGCGTGGAGTGTTAACCACTGGACTGCAGGGGACATCCGCATTCATTTATTTTTTTATATTCCACATATAAGCGATAGTATACAGTATTTGTCTTTCTCTCTCTGACTTATTTCACTAGGAACAATACCATGTAGGTCCATCCATGTTGCAAATGGCAAATTTTCATTCTTTTTTATGGGTGAGTTGTATTCCATTGTGTGTATTTACCACATCATCTTTATCCATTCATCTGTTGATGGACACTTAGGTTGCATCCATATCTTGGCTATTGTAAATAATGCTGCTATGAACATTGGGGTGCATACATCTTTTAGAATTAGTATTTTCTTTTCCTTGGATGTATACTCAGACATGGAATTGCTGAATCACAGGGTAGTTCTGTTTTTAGTGTTTTGAGGAATGGCCATGCTATATTCCATTGTGGTTGCACCAATTTATGTTCCCACCATGAGTGTACTAAGGTTCTCTTTTATCCATGTCCTCACCAACACTTGTTATTTGTGTTCACTTTGATGATAGCCATTCTGACAGGTTTGAGATGATATCTCGTCATTTTGATTTGCATTTCTCTGATGATTAGTTGTGTTCAGCATCTTTTTATTTGCTTGTTGGCCATCTGTATGTCTTCTTTGGAAAACTGTCTATTCAGGTCTGCTGCCCATTTTTTAATTGAGTTTGTTTGATATTGAGTTCTATGATCTGTTTATGTATCTGGGTATTAACCCCTTATTGGTCATAGGTCATATCCTATGCAAATATTTTCTCCCATTCAGTAGGTTGTGTATTCGTTTTGTCAGTGGTTTCCTTTGCTGTGCAAAAAACATTTATATTTAATTAGGTCCCATTTGTTTATTTTTATTTCCTTTGATTAAGGAGGCAGAGCCAAAAAAATATTCCTGCAATTTATATCAAAGAGTGTTCTTGCCTACATTTTCTTCTAGGAGTTTTATGGTTTCCAGTCTTACGTTTAGGTCTTTAATCCATTTAGAGTTCATTTTTGTATATGGTATGAGAAAATGTACTAACTTCATTCTTTTACATGTAGCTGTCCAGTTTTCCCACCACCACTTACTGAAGAGAGGGTCTTTCCCCCTTGTATATGCTTGCTCCGTTTGTTGTAGATTAATTGACCATAAGTGCATGGGTTTATTTCTGAGCTCTCTGTTCTGTTCCATTGATCTATGTGTCTGTTTTTGTGCCAGTACTATAACTTTGTAGAATAGTCTGAAGTAAGGAAGTGTAACACCTTCAACTTTCTTTTTTCTCAAAATTGCTTTGGCTATTCAAGATCTTTTGTGGTTCTGTATAAATTTTAGGATCATTCTAGTTTTGTGGAAAATGTTGTGGCTATTTTGTTAGGGATTGCATTAAATCTATATATTGCTTTGGGTAGTATGGACATTTAAAAATACTAGTTTTTCCAGTCCTTGAAAACGGGATATCTTTTCATTTCTTTATATCTTCAGTTTCCTTCATCAGTGTTTTATAGTTTTTCATAGTTTTTCAGAGTACAAATCTTTCTTTCACCTCCTTGGTTAAGTTTATTCCTGGGTTTTTTATCTTTCTGATGCAATTTTAAACCAGATTGTTTCTTTGTCTTTCTCTCTCAGATAATTCATTATTAGTGAATAGAATAGCAACAGATTTCTGTTTATTAATCTTATATCCTGGAACTTTACTGAATTCATTTATCAGTTCTAATAGTTTTTTGGTGGAGACGTTAGGGTTTTCTATATATGGTATGATGTCATCTGCAAATGGTGACACTTTTACTTCTTCCCTTCCAGTTTTGATGCCTTTTATTTGTGTTTTGCCTGATCGCTATGGAGGACTTTTGATACTATGTTAAATAGAAGCGGTGGGAATGTGAAATAGTTTTAAAAGACTAGTGTATATTAGGATATAAAAGCGTAGGTGGTGTTCTGAGTCTTACTTCGTTTTGCTCAGAAAGGTGCCATTGATATGTGGAAGCGCAAGCTAGCCATCATCCTGCCAGGGGCCAAAATCAGCCAAAAAAAGGACTTAGCATACTTTAGCAACAAAATACAGTCTAAGCTAACCCAACAATGAAAGAATGAAAGTAAGAAGTGTAGAAAAGGCAAAGAATGAGTAAATCCAATGGTTTACTAAGGGAAGCCAGAACGATATGTGTTAAAACTAGTAGGCTTGCCGCTATTTCCCCCAAATAGGTTTTCTTATGTACTCTAGAGTCCATCAGAAAGTAGAAAAATCCCAGGGTGAAGTGTAGATTATTAAATATCTTTAATAAGTATATTAAATATCTTTAAGATATTTATTACATGTGACAAGGATTAAAGACATCCATAGCATTCATAAATTACTATCATTAATAACACAAAAATTCCTCTATTTCCTATCAAAATAGATTTTTTCCTTCCCAAGACAACTGTCCTGGTTATTAATTCTCTGAAGGTCACTGGCTGCAAGGCTCAATTTCTTTTGCTCTCAGGTCTTCCCTTAATCTGAATCAGTAACTATCAAGATTAAAGGAGGAGGGGGTTTATAATATAATACACAAATGCATACATGCACACGCTTACACAAATATCTATTTCTGCCCTAAGAAGCTTTCTCTAAATCAGGACAAAAAGATCTCTGCTCTTCTGCAGTAGAATCTCCAACTCATCCCCATGGTCCAAATGAAGTAAATACTTCACTTAAGATGAATAATGAAGAAAATGTACCAGTACAGACTATACAATGATACAGGAATAGAAAAGGGGAGAAAAATACAGGCTGAGAAAGCCCACCAGGAAAATATTGCATGAGCAGAAAGTAATCACATCTGTCTTATTATCACGAAACATCCACTCACCCAGGCCCATCAAAAGCCTCAGTGCAACAAGTCAAGGGAAAAATTCAATATCTCAGGATGTACAAAGATAAAATCTGAACTGGAAGAGGGAAATTAAGAAAGGCATGGAAGATGTATGTATATAAAACAATTACAGAAATGAAGCCAAAATGAGAGTAGCACAAAAAAGGCACTGATGGACGGAGTAAGGGATGCAGAGAACAGAATTGATTAAGCAAAGCAAACTGAAATGAAATAAAAGTGGAAGTGAATAAGACTGTAGTGAGAAGTTTTTCCATCATGTATATATATATGTATATATGTATATACACACACACACACACACACATACACATACATACATACACAGAAAAGGTTATAAAACAGAGTCTAGAACAGTCAGTGCCTAGTGCATAACAACAGTAAGTCCTTATTATTGCTAACTGCCAGTTGAACAAATGAATAAACCAATACAAAATTGATGTTCTGAAAGAAAACGACCGCATACATAAAAAAAATACAAATACATACTTTAAAAAGTTTCCAGAAGTGAATGTAAACTTGAATTTATAGTTTTAAAGGGCCAAATGTGTTTAAAGACAGTTTAAAATGAAATGACTGACACGAAAACATATTACATTAGGTTTGAAATATAGAAAAAGACTCTCTGGAGTATCTGGGCCAAAAATTTCAAGTTGATGCTAAAGATTTTTGGTTGGTCTCAGACTTGTCACAAAAAGCATACATTTTTAGAAGATAGTAGGAAGATTTACCTACAAAATTCTTAAATATGTAAAAAGTGAGCCCCCAAATTTTTAACCAGCTAAAATGTTGCTTGGACGCAAATATTTTTGAACATGCAAAAAACATTCCTAACAATACTGTAATGAAAGAACTACAAGTTGCATACAAGTTATTTAATAAGACTGATAATTACATTCTGTAAATATTATTTATAAAACAAATGAAAATATAAATAAAAACAAATAGAAGCTGGAAAGTTAATAGATTTTGTTTAAGAAAATTCAGCTGAGTGAATTTGAGCATCTAACCAGATTTATTCAGCAATTCATGAATCAGGCAGCATCCTATCTAGCAAGTAGAAGGGTACTGGGAAGTGCTGTACAAAATGGAAGGCTTTTATAGGCAGAAACAGAGTTGGACAAGAGGGGTATTAGCAAAAGTAAAGAACAGATTGTTTCAGACAAGATCACCTTCCCTTTGGGAACAGGAAGTACAGGGGTCTTATCAGGCAGATTATTCACTAATATGGATCAGGAAATTCCAGACTGATAGGTTTAAAATTTTACTGGGAGAGGCTAAAACAAAACTGCAGTTACGTTAGGTATTAAGTCTTGATGGGGCTAAGCATAAGTGACTCCATTTTGGGTCACTTGTTTCTCTTTAACAATTTTATTTAAATAATGAGGAAATATAGGTGTATAAATTTATTTAATAATGTATGAAGTACATTTATTATTATAGTATATAAAGTAATTTATTATAAGCTTAACTATTTTAATTTATCTTAGTTAAAATTTTAGTTGAAATCATAAGCAAGTCAGAAAAGCCTTCATACAGAGACTTCGAGAAAGTTGTTCAAATAAGTGCTTTTGAGAAATGAAAGTACTTAGTTCCTTTGTCTTAACCAGCTGCATTTAATCAATCCTTATTTGAGAAGAATTGGATCTAAGATATCAAGATTCACGTAAATATGCATAATAAAATAATTCATAGGGACAACTTTATGATTAGAAACAGCAAAATGGTCACCGATTTATATTAACCATTGTTTCAGTGTTTATATGAATATTATGGTCAGATTTAATTATCACATTGGAGATATGAGTTATTCAAACTAAACTGTCAAACAGAAATAAAATATTACAAAACAATTCAAGCCAAAACAGATGCAAGTTAATGGAAACTTGAATAGATCGAATTAAAGTAAAATAAATAAAGAATAAGGAAAAGGCTTAAATACCTTAAGTTGGGAAGACTCTTAAATGATACCTTTTAGTGATATAAGAAATATTTAATTATTTCAGGCCTTGAATCCCTACATTTTTTTTTTTCTTTCTGCAGATAGATTTGTTTCAAATCATGTTTTTATAAAAAAAGGTCAGGTAATTTTTCGGTCATTAAACAATAAAACAATGAGAAAGAAACGGATTTAGAGATATGACTGTCCTTAAGTAAAAATAAAGTTTCAATAGTAGTATTGATTAATACAGAGTTGGTAGAAGTAATTGTACTAGATTCAACAAACTTTAAACTCAACGCTCGGTGATAGCTTTCATGAGGATCTGTAATCTGCTTAATAGTTTGTCTTTACTCATAATTTGAGGAGAAATGACTGGAATACTTCATTATCAAGAAATCACTTAGGGCTTCCCTGGTGGCGCAGTGGTTGAGAGTCCGCCTGCCGATGCAGGGGACACAGGTTCGTGCCCCAGTCTGGGAAGATACCACATGCCGCGGAGCGGCTGGGCCCGTGAGCCGTGGCCGCTGAGCCTGCGTCTCTGGAGCCTGTGCTCCGCAACGGGAGAGGCCACAACAGCGAGAGGCCTGCGTACCGCAAAAAAAACAAAACTAAACAAACAAACAAAAAAAGAAATCACTTAACTCTGAGGCAGGGCAGAGGGGTGATGGGGTAAGGTGTAAGATCTTTTAGTCAAGTCATTTTGCAAAGGCTTGTTATTTCCCTCTGTGCCCTTAATTATTGTGATGGGTGGCTTTCTTATGCGACGAAGTCATGTCATCCATTCATACATTCATTTAACAAACATTTATTGACTTCCTGCTATATTCCAGGGGAAGTTTATTTATACAGTAAAGCATCAGGTTTTGATTTCATATATCTCACATGCAGATTGCATGGCTTCAAATCATTTAGCTTAGTATACAAATTTCTAAGTCCAGTTTTACCCTTTAATACACAAATAGCAAATTTCTATTGCAATGAGCTTGTATTGCCAAAAGTAGACTGAACAACCTTCTCAAATGCCTACAGGTAATTTGGGTTAGGTAATTCATGAAACTACATATGAGGACTACATATGAAACTGGTCTGTGGTATATTCCTCTTGAATCAAATATTCCTTTTTCTATTTATATAAATATATGTCCACAATGGTGGCTTAAATCTAGATTTAAAAAACAACAACAAAATGAGTTTGAGGTTAAAAGTCCAATTTCAGTAATCCTAAATACTTGTAGTATTTTTTTTTCAAACTATTGCAGAAAAATTTAGATGAAAATGTTGTTATTTGGGATGGCTTTGAGAGGAATGGAGTAAAACTGTTATTACTAATACTAACTTAAAATGATGTAAAATATTCCTTTTTGTGTGCTGATATGGGACTATACTTATTAGGCACCAAAGACACTTGTAATCGTCTTTAATGCAAGTCTGATTACAGCATAATGTTAATGACACACTGCAGAATGTTGTCACAAGACAGCTTGTCTTCTTTCTCCTGCTATTGGATAAATGTTGAGAAAATAGGAGATAACTAATCTTGTAACCAAGTTCTAGTTTAATGACTTTATGTGTAATAGGGACTAAGAGATTATTGTTTGTAGCTGATTGGTTCCGTGTGTTGGATGTAGATAGACCAGGTACATCTCAGTATATCTTTGTATAAATTTATAAATGTATGCCCTTTCTGTTAGATTATGTTTGATTCTAGTGTATAAATGGGATTTTTCACCCATGATAATTATTAAATTCAATGAAATATGTAAAGGCTGGTTTATGTATAAAACAAATGTATTGCACAATCGATCTTTATCTTTCACTAAATATACAAGCAATAAAAGATAATTTGTGTTATGGCCTTAATGCCGGTGGTACATTACAAAGATTCTAAAAGAATATGCTTTATATTATGGTTAAAGGTGTATTTAAAGGGTTTCCTAGTTTTTATTTTAGAGAAATTTTAATTCAGTTGCCCAGTATGGACATTGAAAAATGAGAAGTTTAGCAGTTATGTTATTAAGAGGGTAGAATGAATTAGCCAATAAAAGAAGGAAAAATCAATGGGAATCGTAAAGCGCAACTCTAAATAATTTCTAGGATAAAGTCAGTATTAGTAATGTTCTTTATAATATGAATACTTTTCTTACATTTCTACCCCAACCAAACCATAGAACTGAAATAATCATTTACTTACATGAGACTTGGGTAAGTAAGTAAAAAGCCCAGAATACATGCAGAGTGAACACATGTTTTATCTTTAGATGTTGATTGCCAGTAGTGACGATGTCTCCTCTTCCTTAAGAAGGCAGTGTGATGCAGGGGAGTAATCGCCAGATTTGTTCAACCTGGGTTTGAATCCCTTTTCTACCATCTACTTGCTGTGTGGTCTTGAACAATTATCTTGAATTCTTCACCGTCATGTCCCTCTTTGTAAAACTGGGAGAATTCTGAAGAATAAACAGGATTGGGTAGTTGATATAGAACAAGGGCTGAAGAATCTTGAGACCCAGTTTGAATCTTAGCTGCATGTCTAGATAATTGTGTAAATTTTAGAAAGTTACATAACTTCTCCAGTCTTCTAGTTGAAAGAGAAAGAATAAAACCTACTTCTTCTAATTGTTCTGAAGATTATGAGATAATGTAAATAATACATTTAGCAGAGTGCCTGGAATATTAATATAATAAAGCTTCCAGATAGAGAGTTGATGGAGTTTAACTGTTTTATATAAGGGGGGTCAAAGAAGGCTTTTTGCTAAATGGCATTTGGGCAGAGACTTAGAAAAGGGAAGGGGATGTGACATACAGAAGATCTGGAGGGAAGAGTATTTTGAGCAGCGAGGAGAACTGTTATGAAGGTCCAGGAACAAATCCAGGCTTGGTATATTCAAGGCAAGGGGGCAATGAGGTAGGAGCAGAGTGAGCAAGAGGAAAAATGGGGGTGGGGAGAATGAGGACAGAAGAGCAGACATCCAGGCCACTTATGGCCTCATGATGGTGAGCATTAGGTTTTACTGATTGGTGGGGTTTGGCAAGTTGTACCAGGTCAGTTCTGGTTTCTGCATGGAATAATGACTGAATGGGAGTAAGGATTTAAGTGGCAAGACCAGTTACGAGACTGTCACCAAGTCTAGGTAGGGAGTGATGCTGGTTAGAGTAAGCAGTGATGGTGGTGAGTGAAGGGGATGGGATGAGGCTGGATTCTGGATATGTTTTGAAGGTGATATTAATGGGATTCACTGATTGATTATATGTGGGGTATGAAAGAGAAATAGTAGTAAATTTTAAAATTTAGGCCTGAACAACTAGAAGAGTAGAGGAACCATTTATTAAGGGGAGAATATTATAGGAGAACCAGATTGATGAAGAAGAGATCAAGAGTTTTATTTTCAGTTTATTTCCATGTACCAGATTCAAAGATTGGAGAAGTTATAAATGTTAAATGTATGTCAGTGGTTTCGATGTAATCATCATTGTGTGAAATGTCAACGGTTTCAGTTAACTTTTTTCAGAAATTCTCCTTTCTGAATTTTAGTTCAGCTTTATATGGAATAACATTCTTGTGAGTTGAAAGATGCAAACCTATTACTAATTCTTTCAAAATATTTCCAAACCAGTTTAATGAACTACAAAGGAGTAATTACACAGTTAAATAAAAAATTTATGCATAACTAGATTCATTGGCTTTTATATACTAATTATGGACCAGATGATATTTGAGCACCTATTTGGTAAAGACTAAAAGTGTAAGAGTTATGAAGCCATTTAAAACTTCTTAAATGTCAGATAATTTTATTAGTGTTCATGTAATTAATATTCCATTGCTGATTTCAAAAGGTAAATAGCATTATTCTTTTCGACAGTTATTTTAAAGATAGGACATTTTTTTTATCTTACCTTTCAGACTGGAATACAAAGGTGTGTAATAAACTTAAAGACTGATTTCTAGAATGACAAAAAAATATTATGAATTTGAAAATCACAAAGAGATATTGTATTATTTACTGTCTGGCCATCTGGCTATCTTGTCATCTAGTTATCCATCTATTACTTGGATCAGCTATACTGTTCCTATTGTTAGGACCTTTAATTTACCAAATCATAATGGTGTTCTTCTACAAGAGAGATAGGTAGAGCATGATCATGAAATGCAGGCTTTATCCTCAGAATAAAGTTTGAGTCCCAGAGTTTTCCAGTGTTTAGCTATACAATACTGTATCAGTCATTTTGTACCCTAGATCCCTGTTTTCCCATCAAAATATGCATTGACCTCATAGAGTTATTTTGGTAATTTAATGAGATAATGAATATAAAGAACTTTAACACTGTACCAGAGATATAGAAAGTACTCAATAAAAGGTACTTGCTATTAGTATTCCTTGTATTGTTATTAATCATCCTCATCATTATTATTAGATTTTGAAGATTCTATTCTATCCATAGAATTTTTAATGGCCCAAACTCATGCATGAATAACACGGCCTTAAGCACTATAAATGTCTTAATGGGAGAACTTTTTAGCAGTTAAGATTAAAAATATCCTGTGGGAGAAATAGAATCTTAAAACTGTACTATCACGTAAAATACAACAAAGGCATTTTCTTTTCAAGAGGGTCCTTTGATATTTGAAATAAATAAAGCCTGGGAGTTCTCTTTGTTACCTTGGTGCTGTATGTGAGTGACTGTGGGAAAATTGGATGGTCTTTTACCTGAATAAAATGTTTATGAATTTCAAGTTTTTCTGATTCTAAAGTAATCATCTAAAGACAATATATATATTTCCTATTATGTCTCTTCATTTATTTAATAGAATAGCAGAGTTTCTGTTTGCATACAATTTTTGCAACGGCAGTGCTCAAGAATAACAACACAAAAATAAACTTCAAAAAAAATATATGAGTTTATTCCCATTGAAGGGGATTGGTCCTTCTCTTGATTTTTCTAGAGGCCAGCAAGCAAATTCTGAAGTAGTACTTTGTTGACACTAGATTAATCATATTTAGAAACAATTGAAAGGACACTGAATTTAATTGTATTTTTCCTTTTAGGTTAATGGAACTGAAGAAGGTAATATGATTCAGCAAACTGATAAAGGAGATTAGTTGTCACAAGTGCATTTTTAAAAATAAGTAAACATAATATATCAATATTTATATGTATACATTCTATAAATATTCTTATTATTTTCCCAGGAGGCTGTAATAGCTTTTTTGGATGCTAAGTAGTGCCTGAAGTGAATTTTTATGGCCCATTATAAACTCCTAAAAGAAGGGTTTATAATGGGAACATGGTGAGACATTTAATATCAGCACTGAAATAGGTACTTTTGAGTTCCATATTTGTTTGAGAATAGTAACAGCAGTCAGAGTTTCTCCCAAAGGTATATTTTCTTTAGCTGCATGTCTAAGTATGTCTGATTACAGGAGTATGCTTTTGCCTATTCAATGTTGATACTAAACATTGTTTTCCATTACAATATTCTTATTTTAGAGCTTTTAAAATATACTCTACCCAATAAAATATCAGTGGAAATTATATTTTGAGATTGAGTGAAATGTTTTTCCATTGATAAAGGTTGAAAGGCAAAATGTTTCCTTCTTTTTTAAACAGAAATTCTAGAGACAGTTGACCCAAGACGTTTGAATAACTTGTTTTAGAACAAATATCTACTTTCTACTTTATCTGACTGGGAAAAAAAAAAGGTCAATAACAAGTGATAAATTATGTAATCGTTTACAGTTTACTAAGTACTTTTAACATAAATTATTTTATTAAGCCTGAACAAAATCCTGTTTAATGTGTTATCTTTATCATTCTGTCTATCTATCTACCTGTCTGTATATCTATCTATCTATAAAAGTCATTTGTTTATGGCCAAACAGCTAGTAACTAGCAGATACAAGGCTTCACTATTTAAAGCCATTTGAATATCAGAGTCCCTGTTCTTTAGAGTTATTAACTTTTCTAAAATACCATGAGACTTTTCAGTGACTGAACAAGTAAAATTCTGAGACACTAATTTAAAAATTAAAACAAGCATATACATTTGTAAAGTATGAGTGATTGGCTTCTTTCTCATCAGCTAGATAAGGATTTAGTTACTTAATATCTGAATTGAAATAAATCAACATCTTAGCCATATGTAGTTGAAGCCTAAATTTAAGGTAAATGAAACTGTGTGCAGTATGCAATGTCTTTGAGAATTTCTACCTGAGGCTTCTGAATTTATATCATGGATGAGGTAGAACATTAAGGACAATGCAGTCACTTTCACATTCAAACCTACTGTGGTGATTCAGTTCAGAAATACAGAGAAACAACATTCTGAAAGCTGTATTGGAATAAATGAGACAGAGACCCCAAAAGTCTGCTCACTGAATTTATAGTAAGCAGACAGGTGTTTTACCTAGATTCTCTCTAAAGTGATTTTCTAGAATATATATTGGCAAATGAATTGAAACTGAAATCTGAAACCCTCCTGCATATTATCTTTGAAAGACTGAGGGTCAGTGAGAAAAGGATTCTTCACAAGATTCAAAATATATTTTTTAGTCACATCACAATGAAAATATTGCCACCTAAATTCATCTTTGATATAGAGTAGATAATATATATATTTTTCTTCCATGAAATCATTTTTAGGAGCTTTACTCTCATGTAGCAAGTCTAGAATACGAACCTTTTTTTAAACACCAGTTTTCTGTGCCTAGGGCTGCATTTTAGTTCAAATTTTTTTAATATATAAAATACAAAAATATTGATGGTTGTCCCTTGAAGTTTCAGTTTGGATATATTTAAAGTGTCAAATGTATCTGTCAAGTAAAAGTGCTGCAGTACACGACATTACTTAAGAAGTCGCATGATCTCCTCCCTTCCCCCCCACCCCATGTTCCAAGTACCGTGTAGAATGTCCATTTCATTTTTTGATCTGACCAAGTATGTATCTCTTTGGCAACACATAGACCACAGTTATGGAGCATAGGGTGGACTTTTTGGACTGTTATTTGATATTTAGCACTCTTTTTTCACATACTTTGTATCTTGATAGGGAGAGGGCCATTTTTTAGAGCTAATTAGGAGCCTCTAAATCTAATTCAATTGTTAGTGAACCACTTCCTGGTCATGGTTTCATTAAAATTTGTAGAACACCATCAGTGCTTCTCCAATACTGTTTTCAAATTAAATATCTTTACTTTGAATAATTTCAACACAGTTTCACAGAGAACATCCAGTTTAGTGATGATCACCAGGCCCAAACCAAATAACATTTTTTTCACTTTGTCTTTGGCCACGTAGCAAGTATCAACAAATAGATGATTAGAATCTCGTTCATTACGACTAAAAGCCAAAAAGGAATTATGATCTGAGCTTTTGCAAAACTGAAGTTTGTATCTCCCAAACTCAGTAGTTTTATAGTTGACAAGAACTGGATAAAAAATATTGTAGAATGTCTGCGTATATATTCCTAAAGTTTTCTTTTTTCATTTTTTTCATTTTTTTCATTTTTTCATTTTTATTTTTTTATTGAAGTATAGTTGATTTACAATGTTGTGTTACTTTCTGGTTTACAGCAAAGTGATTCAGTTATACATATTTATAACTATATATATTCTTTTTTTCATAATTTTCCATTACAGTTTATTATAAGATATTGAATGTAGTTCCCTGTGCTTTATAGTAGGACCTTGTAGTTTATCTATTTTGTATATAGTAGTTTGTATCTGATAATCCCAACCTCCTAATTTATCCTCCCCTCCCCTCCCCTCCCCCGCTTTCCCCAATGGTAACCATAAGTTTGTTTTCTATGTCTGTGGGTCTTTTCCTATTTTGTGAGTAAGTTCATTTGTATCATTTTTTAGATTCCTCATATAAATGATAATGTGATATTTGTCTTTGTTTGACTTACTTAGTATGATAATTTATAGGTCAACCCATGTTGCTGCAAATAGCATTATTTTATTCATTTTGATGGCTGAGTAATATTCCATGTGTGTGTGTGTGTGTGTGTGTGTGTGTGTGTGTGTGTTGTGTGTATACACACATCTTCTTTATCCATTCATCTGTCAATGGACTTTTAGGTTGCTTCCGTGTCTTGGCTGTTGTAAACAGTGCTGCTGTGAACATTGGGGTGCATGTTATCTTTTTGAATTAGAATTTTCTCCAGATATGTGCCCAGGAATGGGATTGCTGAATCATATGGCAGCTCTATTTTTAGTTTTTGTTTTTTTTTTTTTTTTTGCGATACGCGGGCCTCTCACTGTTGTGGCCTCTACTGTTGCGGAGCACAGGCTCCAGACGCACAGGCTCAGCGGCCATGGCTCATGGGCCCAGCCGCTCCGCAGCATGTGGGATCTTCCCAGACTGGGGTACGAACCCATGTCCCCTGCATCGGCAGGCAGACTCTCAACCACTGTGCCACCAGGGAAGCCCAATTATGGGCTTCTTAATGGAGGTGGGTCCTATCTCTGCGATGAGCTATGCAGAACACATGACCTGGAATGTTGTGAATGTTTACAGATGTTTGTAGTTCAAGAAGCAGCCTTATTTCCTGATTTCAGGTTCAGCTAGCTGTTATTGAATGCCTTCTATGTTATTAGACCATTTCTCATATTTTTATCACCTTGATTTTTTATTTCTCATATTTTATTTATTTTATTTCTCATATTTCTCATAAATCTGTGAGGTAAATATTATTGTTCCCACTTGATATCTAACAGAAGTTCAGAGGGATAACAAGGATAATGAATCTAACACAGCTAGTAATTAACATACCCAGCATTAAACCCAGGAGTTTTTTTACTCCAAAGCTAATCATCTTCAACATAGTTCAGAGTAGTTTGTGTGTTTATTTGTATTTACAGCAGAACAATAGATTAAAAATAAATGAGTGGATTGATGTAAACTTTCCATGGTTATTTAATAGTAATAATGATAACCAACAATTATAAAGTGGTTGCTGAGTATCAGACACTGTTTTGCTTTGCACTGTATGCTTTATTATTTTAATTAGAGGGAATTGAGATTATATACCCTGCCATAAATGAAACACAGAGATCTTTCCCTCCCTGCCCTATCCCCCCCACCCATGTATATTCACACACACACACACACACACACACACACACACACACACACACACGCGCGCAGGTATACGTACATTTATATGTATATATATAATTTAGACATATTTTAAGGAAACATCTGGAAGCATTATAATCTGTACTTAATGCAGAGACATAGAGACCTACACGGGGTGCTACAAACACCACTGTGCTGCAGAAAACTACATTCATTCATAAACAAAGATGACTTGGCATAATCAAGCCCAAGTTTACTTAATGTTTGTAACTCCCTGATTTATCAGAAAACAGCAAATGAGTACATAATATATTCAGTGTTTGCATTCAAGCTAGGTTAAAAGTTTTTTGTTTTCTTTCCTTTGTTGCTGAATGTTATATACCCTCAAATTTCCAGAAGACACAGCTATCCAAACCATCCTACTCATCCAAAATTCTGGAGAAGATAGCTTTACTGACGTTTACTTTGAATTTCTTCCTAGCGTTCTTGGCAAGATAAATGTATAGTATGCACATTAAAAAGTAAAGTAATTACCAGAAAAATTTATTATAGGTCCCAATTGTAACATGCCAATGCAGAATTTTAAGCAAAATTGAACTGTAGATCATTATTTATAAAGTTCCTTAAATTGAGTGAATGATTTTTTATTTTTTTTTTTCGGTACGCGGGCCTCTCACTGTTGTGGCCTCTCCCGTTGCGGAGCACAGGCTCCGGACACGCAGGCTCAGCGGCCATGGCTCACGGGCCAAGGCGCTCCGCGGCATGTGCGATTCTCCCAGACTGGGGCACGAACCCGCGTCCCCTGCATCGGCAGGCGGACTCTCAACCACTGCGCCACCAGGGAAGCCCCCGAGTGAATGATTTTTAAAAAATTTTTATTGGAGTATAGTTGATTTACAATGTTGTGGTAGTTTCAGGTGTACAGAAAAGTGAATCAGTTATGCATATACATATATCCACTCTTTTTTTAGATTCCTTTCTCACATAGGCCGTTACAGAGTACTGCGTAGAGTTCCCTGTGCTATATAGCAGATTCTCATTAGTTATCTATTTTATATACAGTAGTATATATATGTCAGTCCCAACCTCCCAGTTTATCCCTTTCCCCTTATCCCTGGTAACCGTAAGTTTGCTTTCTACATCTGTGACTCTACTTCCATTTTGTGAATAAGTTCTTTTGTGTGGTGAATGATTTTTAATCATTGTAAATGTTATTTATCAAATCTCTTTGTTGAAGTTCAAAAATAATGTTTCCCAAGTGAAGTAGACAAGGAAAACATTGAGAAACTATATCAAAATTTTTATATTCTGAATTAGTAGATACTTCCTAATTCCAATGGCTCTTACTACTCAAAAATTTCATAGCTTATCTCACTGAACCAAGATAACAGTATGTTTTGTCATGTTTCCTGAAGTGTTGTATGTGAACATTGAAGTTGCTGCTTATTTCACAGTTTTTGTTTTATTCTAGTACAGTGTCTACATATAACAGCATCAAGATATGTGTAAACAAGGAAATCTTTGATATTATGGAATTAATCATCATAAATATACTCAAAAATGTAGAATCCTATAACTTTAGAGGGAGTGGGATTTCAGAAAACACTTAATCTTTACTAAAAACAGTAGAGGAGCAGAGAACTTAAATGTCTTCCCCAAGGTCATAGAGCGCTTTATTGGAAAAGCTAAAATATAATATATGTTCCTATGATCCTAGTCCTTTCCATTAGGTATATGTACCTTTCATATCAATGATATGCATGGTAACTGTTACAGTGCAATAGTATTGGATACTTAGCATGAAGGAAGAAAGTCATCCCATGAGTGATGCCTGGTGAGCAGAGCATAGCCTTGACCAGTAAAGGCATGAGTTGCAGCTTAGAAAAGTTTTCAGTGGGTCGCCAGAGGAAATGTTGAGTAAATTTGCTTAGAGCTATAGAAGTGAACTAATTTAAACTGTTCAAGAACGAATTAAGGCTAAGAGCAAGATTCTGATCCTGACACATAATCTTAAGAACATTTTAAAGTATATACTTTCAAGCAGTATATAGTTTACAAAGTTAAGAGATAATTGTTAAGAATGGAAGTGGATTCCTCTTCCAGAATTTCAGAATTTACCTAGTTCTATGAAACACAGCTGAGAAGAAGCACCACAGAATTTTATTCATTTATATATAATGAAATCAAAGTAAAGCCCTATTTAAAAATACATAAATATAATGTGACTCAAAGTTAATCATTATTTCTTGCATAAAGCCAAACCAATTTTAATACTTACTAGAAAATAAAAGTTCCAAAAAAGAATAGATGTATTTACTTATAGTTACTTTATATGTCATCCATTCACTATTTTTTACATGCTTATTTTAACATCTTTACTTCAAGAAATACATGTGTTAGCTTTCCAAATTCATTCTTTACTGATACTCTATTGTAGTGTTTTGTTGGTTTAAACATAGATGTCATTAAAAAGTCTTAAAATGACTAGCTGTCTTATTCAGAGTATTTAAATTGTATGTAGTTGTAAAATTATGTGCACAAGAGATAGGATTTTAATGGATAAAGTTACAGAAGGGATAAAGTCAAATGACTCAGCTTGTCAGAAATGTGAAGTGCCCTTCACACATCCCTAAGTCTGGAGAATGTCATTTCACACCTCTATTCAGAATTAAGTCAAGGAATGTGTGGAGCTTTTATTCCCAGTTACACAGGGACCTACAATAAAAAGTTCTGATAATATCATGCTATACAGATCCTTAAGGTTACAGCAGTGTTTTTTTGTTTTTGTTTTGTTTTGTCTTCTTGCAGCATAGCTTTACTCTTCTTTTGGTAGCAGAAGTAAAGAATTTTAATGTTGTAAGAGGCAGATAATACAGGAAAATTCTTTAATTACACATGTAAAGAAATTAAAGCTTAGATTAGTTAAATGACAAACAAGTGCCCCTCATTGTTGGCAGAGATGAGAGCAAACCCTTGTACCTGACTTTTGGAGCGTTGGGGGGAGGGGTGGGCTTTAGCTGTACCATACTGTACCATCTCCAGAACAATTTGGATGTCACATAGTAGTGAAACTGCCTTCTTGATATCATGGGATTCTTTTCATCTGTCTTTTAATTGTTCAAATACATTAAAAAACTTTCCAAAGTCTGCTCTATTCTTTCAGAGGGTAAATAAACTTTGCTTAACCTCCTTCATACTCCTTATACTCAACTTATCTCTGACCTGTCCCACCCCAGTCTCTTAAGTGAGCTTTCACTTTCCAAGCTCTAGACATTTGGAAAGGATGCACATTAGTCCTTAATGTTCATCTACTTCATCTTTTTATTGTTAGGTATTGAAATGTCTTTTACTAGAATTTATTTAATTTTTTCTTGAATTACCTGTGAAAGATTGTAACCCTGTAAACTTAAAATATGTGCAATCTATTTCAAACAGCATGAATACTGTTGATTTAGTTCTTCTCCCCATTTTTAATAGGTTTGTTTGTTTTATTGATGTTGAGTTGTATGAGCTGTTTATATATGTTGAATATTAACCCCTTATTGGTCATATCATTTGCAAATATCTTCTCCCATTCAGTAGGTTGTCTTTTGGTTTTGTCAGTAGTTTTCTTTGCAGTGTGAAAGGTTTTAAGCTTAACTAGGTCCCATTTGTTTATTTTTGCTTTTGTTTTCTTTGTGATGGATACAAAAATATATTGTTGTGATTTTTTTTCAATGTATTTATTTTTGGCTGCATTGGGTCCTCGTTGCTGCGTGCGGGCTTTCTTTAGTTGCGGCGAGCAGGGGCTACTATTTGTTGTGGTGTGAGGGCTGCTCATTGCGGTGGCTTCTCCTTGCGGAGCATGGGCTCTAGGCGCACAGGCTTCAGTAGCTGTGGCTCGCGGGCTCTAGAGTGCAGGCTCAGTAATTGCGGTGCACGGGCTTAGTTGCTCCATGGTATGTGGGATCTTCCTGGATCAGGGCTTGAACCTGTGTCCCCTGCATTGGCAGGCGGATTCTTAACCCCTGCACCACCAGGGAAGCCCTATTGTTGCAATTTTTATCAAAGAGTGTTCTGCCTATGTTTTCCCGTAGGAGTTTTATAGGACCTGGTCTTACATTTAGGTCTTTAATCCATTTTGAGTTTATTTTTGTATCTGATGTTAGAGAATGTTCTGATTTCATTGTTTTGCAAGTAGCTGCCCAGTGTTCCCAGCATCACTTATTGTAGAGACTGTCTTTTCTCCGTTGCACTTCTTGCTCCTTTGTCATAGAGTAATTGACGACAAAGGGGCTTATTTCTGGTCTCGATTACTGTAGATTTAGCCTTTAACTTCTAAGAGCAAATCTCCATTCTTAATATGCCCAAATCTCTATCATTAGAAAACAAATTCTTTTCTTTGCATAGCGTGTGCCCTTCTAGCTAATATTCTTTATTGCCTCTCTTCCTTATAGCTAAAATGCTGAAGGTGTTTTCTACATTTTCTGTTTTCACTAGTCAAGTCTCATCCAATCTTGTCTACATGGATCTCTCTTGCTCTGGGTGCCAGTGACCTTCATGTCACTTTCTTCAGTGAGATTTCTTTTAAATGCCTCTTACATGAGCTCCCTGCAGGATTCATTACAGTTAGATACTTCTAAAAACACTTCTTTTTTCACTCGGCTACTGTGATACCATATCTCTAGCCACTTCTGCTCTATCACTTCTTCAGGATTGTTCTCCTTTTATCTGGAATAGCTAAAGACTTGTTATTAGGCCCTTTTAACTTTATTGACCCCTTATGTAATTCCCAAATCTATATACAATCCAGATCTCTCCTCAGAACCAGGCTAATTTATCCAACTGCCTCATTGGCATCTGCTCTTGCATATTTTGAAGGTAATTCAAGGTCAGGATATGTAACACTGAATTAATAATTTTCCTTCTGAAACTTGATGCTCTTCCAACATTTCCCAGCTCGTGAATGGCAGCACTGTTCTCATTATGCAAGTTAGGGTCCTATAAACCACCTTCATGGGCTCCTTCGCACTCAGTATCAGTCCCGTTCTGTGCCTGGCCCTGTACTGAGCACTTAAGTGACTTATTGTTTTTTATTTCTCGTGACTCCAGAAGGAAGATATTATAATTTTCTTTCCTCTGCACTCTCCATATCCAATCCATTGCTATTTAATTTTAGTTTTGCCTTATAAGTAACTTCTAGATCCATCACTTCATTCTATTTCTCCCAACCCCTTCCTGATCTAGGGTCCTGTAATCTCTTCCTTGCATCACTCAGGTAACTTCACAGTTCTCTTCACTGACTTGCTCACCTTCAATCTGTAGCCAGAGTAATGTTTTTCAAACAGATCTTTGATCATTTCACCTATATGAACACCTCCTTGAATCTTAATAACGCCCTGTAAACCCTGTGGGATCTGTCACTCACCTGACCCTCCAGCCTCACTGGATACCATGCTTATCTATTAAAACCACGCTGAAGTCCCTTGCATTTTTCCAACTCGGGGCATTCTCTGAGCTATCTTTCATCCAGTTTTTACTGTGTATATCCTGTTCTTCCTTCAGATTTCAGTTTCATTCTGTCTTTAGTAGGGAACCTGATCTGACTTCCTTTTAGAAGTCAATGTCCCTGTTACATGCTTTTCTATATGTCTTTGTAGCATTATTCTAGTTACAATTTGATATCTGTTCATGAGATTATTCTAACAATATCTGTCTTCTCCATATATTGTTTGCTGTTATACAAGTTTGTGTTTGTCTTTTCTGAGAATTTTATCACCAGAAATTAGTGTAGTATCTGCTTCATAGCGGGGATTCATTATATATTTTTGGATAAATGAATGTTTATAGACATCTGGTTTTTCTCTGTGCTTATACATACACGCTGTGACATATGCATACACATCATATCATGTCCAAACACGACCTACACACATAAATACCTGCTCTTACTCATATCCCATACACATGTAGACAAAATCGTGATAATAAAACATATTATTTATACAATCTGATATTTTTGTTATACCAGTATGGCCTGACTATTTTTACTAAATAATTTTATTATTTTTTCTGTAATAATACTGAAGTGGCTATGTATTATCCCACCATATGAATGGAACAAGACGTATTAAATCAACATCCTCTTATTTTACTGTTAGAGTTAATAACTTGGTTAACATCTTTGTATATTAAGCTCTGTTTGTATGTGTAATTAGTTCCAGAGGAAAATAAGGAGATAGAGGAGAATAATGAGATACTAGCAGTTTTTACCTGAAGAGTGATTATTGTTTGTCAGATCTATATGTTTATTGTTTATTTGACAACCATCCTGTAAGGTGGTTATTATGATCCCCATTATACAGAAAGGTAAGTTAAAACTCATGGCACAAAGTAAGTTACTGGGATTATATAACAAGCAAATGGCAGACCAACAATTTGAGTCCTAGACTGTCTGATTACACTGAGACTTATTAATAATAGGCTATACTCATTTTAAATTTCTTGATGTTTATTGTCATGCCCTCAGAGAATTTGTATTAGTCTTCTCTACTGTATCTGTACTCTCATTACTATTGCTCTTCCTGTTGTTACTAAGGAAATATATTTTTTCCATTTAAAGATATATGAATTTATTTTTAGTACACCATTGTATGTTTGAATACAAGCAAGTGAGGTTCAGTACATTTGTATCTTTCTCTGAGTTGTCTATTATCATTTTGATTGTTATTTTTTAATGTGATTCATTCTTCATAGCTCTTTCTATATTAAGGGCATTAACTGTGTACCTCATATATTGCAAGTATTTTCCTATTTTGTCAATTTTCTTTTAATTTTGTTTATGTAGTATATGTGTGCGCTTATGTGTGTACTTTTAATATTGCAGTCATTTTTACTGTTTTGTTTAGCCAAATAATTTAAAACTATGCTTCTGTCATATTCAGGATTTGACTTTTGAAAACATTTTGATGATGGATAAAGGTTAAATAATTCTTGAAAGAAATGTGCTTTTATAAATATGGTTGGTTATATAAGCAAATGTAGATGAAATTTATTTTAAATGTGTCTTGCTGAGTAAAAATGTCTTAGAGATAGGAATAGCAAAAGATTTTAGAAATAGAATGAATGTACACATGAAATGAATTTGGAACAAAATGAATAGAAAGTTACCCATAACCAGACTTTATAAAAATATACAGCTATTATAAATTTTTAAATCTGTTAAAAGATTCTGCTGAAAGATTATTTTCATAAAGTGTATATATGTATACGTGTATATATGTATACATATATATGTAAACAGCCCTGGTGTGATTAAAATGTCAGAAAAATTGATAGAAGAATAGCTAAGGGATTTGCATATGGATGGGATTTTGTTCATTGTAGTATCATAGTGTTTGTTGAAATCCAATGACTATTGCAATAATGAACAACAAAAATGCAAAATGTTTAAAAATTAAAATTAAAAAATATGCAGTGAACTAGAAGAATAGGATTATAAAACAAGTTAGAAATGGCAATTGTTCCATAAATTTTGAAGGTTATTAGGTGTACCTCCCCAAAGTATTTTGCCCTCCCCTCAGTATAATAATCCAAACATTTCCTGTTCACCTAAATGCCTGGTAGCTTTACTAATGTCGTCAACTTCACTCTGATGTAACCTGTGAATATGAATGTTTTGTTTTATAATCCTTCCATATTCCCTATTGTAATTAAACCATACTGGTCATATAGTAGTAAATAAATAAATAATTATTTGCTTATTGATTTGAAAAATTTCTTTACATCTGTGCTTACTCTCCCCGAGATAAAATTCTGAGTACTTCCATGATAATTGACTTGTCCCTGATGCTTCTGACACCCAGAGGTTATTAATAATGCCTAGCTCTACAAAATCCCAACCAATCATAGTTCCTCTAACACTCATACCTTCAGAGACCAAAACTTCAAATGATCACTGCACTCTGAGTGAGGGATATGTTTACTTTATCAAGAACCACTGTATTCTTTCTTCACAACTTTATGTGCTAAAATGTGTTCTACCTTCTTAGGTATGTATGTATGTGTTATACAGTGTTAGCTCCTGGTTACTAATAATTATCAATATGGACTCCAAGAATTGAAAAGTGATGTCTTCCAGACTTGTTGGATTTTGTGTTCAGTACAAAACTACTTTAGAGTTGATGATTTTCTCCCCTCTAACATCCACCTGTGTCAATACCCATCCTTTCCAACAAGTGTATATTATTGATCATATACTGTTTATATACCTGCGAGGAAAATACAGAGGGCAAAGTTAACACAAAGTTAGTCACACACACCCTCTCGCTCCTTCCCAGAGGATGGGGGCTTCTATTCTTAACATTGCCTTATTGTTCTATCTAGACAGTTATTCTTCTGTTTTCTTTTAGAGGAGGGTGGGAAGGAGTAATCTTTGAAATTTACTACCTACTTCTATTTATTCTATCTCTCCTTGTTGGTGGTGTCTGTTGACCTCTCATTCACTTCCCTTTCGTCTCAAGGAACAATCAAGGCATCTGATTTATAGTATTTGTCTTCGTTCTTATTGCATCATCGTTTGAATTCTTCACTCACTTTTTTTTTTTTTTTTTTTTTTTTTTTTTTTTTTTTAGGGAAGCCCCACTCACTGTCTTTAATCACAGATTTTGCCTTATCAGTTTGTAATACGACTCATTAGAAAAGGTGGATTATTTTTCTCCACCTCATTAATTTCAGTTTGAGTCATGCAGTTTATTTTGGCCAGTGGAATGTTAGCATATATTAATTGAGTTAAGGCTTTAATTTGTTTGTATGGTTAGGCTTGCTTCTTGTGCTCCTGTCACCCAAAATGGGAAGAGCATGCCCAGGTAGCTTCTTTTCCATCAGCCTGGCCTCTTGAATGAACAACATGGAAGAGACCTAGATACTGCAGCAAAGCCCCACCGCACAGGCACCTTGCAGCAGAGTAGCCCAGGTGAGCCCAGCCTTGATCAACTAAATACAGTCAAACTGAAGACCCATGGGCTTAAGACAAAATGTTTATTATATACCAGTGAGACTTTTGAGATTGTTTATTAATCAGATATTATAAACACGTAATACATTTGATGAATCCAAATCCATTTGGCTTCAACTTTTTAGCTCCCTGAGATTATAGTTTCTGAAACCTATGAACTAGAAAAACTATCCTTTCTATGGTGTTCATCTACTCCCTGTCATATTCATACAGTAAACTATATCATTGCCCTCACTCTCTGACTTCTTTTTCTTATCCTTTCAGCTCTCTCCCTCCTGCACTCCTTAACTGCTCTTTGACCTCGTAAAGACCTCATGTACTCGACTCCTGCATTTTCTCCCAAAACTATCAGCATCTCCTTGAACTAAGTTTTCTGTTCAGTACCGAACCCATAGTCACTCACTTGACTGTATCCTCAAGCAATCTGTTCCTCTTTCATTTGCTATATATCTTTCCTGAAAACTGCAAACATAGATCGAGCCACAATTTATCCTCTTTACTTCTTCATTCAGCCTAGTAACATAACACTTGGGAAATTGTATGTTACTTAAATAATTCCACAAAATGAGATGCAAATATGGTGGTATCTCATATCATATAGATGAATTATTCAAGATGTCACTTAGCTTAATAGCAGAAAGTTTAGGATCTTCTGGAGGTTTCTCTCACTGTGCATTTACCAGAATGAAATGGTTTAGACAGCCCCAAAGCGGGCCAGTCCTCTGCACCCTAAGAGATTGTTTTTCTTTTAAAGAAATAAAGGTCACTATCAAAATTTATTTCTAGTTTTTCATCTTTCTGGAAGTCAGCCAGATAGGGCCTGTTAGTGTGATCTTGACCAGGAGTATACCAAGTCACAGACCCCAGTCATTTGAGCTTCCCAATTGCTTATATCCGGGATAGGCAGTATTTTTCTTTAAAATGTAATATTTCCAGATCCATCCTCTTTCCCTTCACAGTAAGGTCCTTTTCCCAAAGTATTAAATGAGGTGAGCCTTAAAGACCTGAAGAATCTTACGCCACTTCTGGCCCAACATGTTCTCAGATCAGTTCCTTGTCCTTTGCTTTTTCTACTGGTATATCGGGGGCTGAATTGTTCAGGTATATTGTGTCAACTGGCATCTGATTTGGTTCAGCCACTGCAAATCATTGATAATGGAGACTTTATTGATAATGGGATAATGGAGGAAGGGGTAAAGGGGAGTTTTAAAGCTCTCTCTCCTTCTCGCTTTCTCAGTCAGCATTCCTAGCAAGTGGCTTTCCTCACTGACTCCAGCTTCCTTTGGGCAGACCACCTCAGATGACATCTTACGGTGAGAGTGAACCTTTGCCTGGGCTCTGGTCATCCTGTGTCTCCTTTTTGTCCCTGCAGGTTAGAGGTAGTAGAAACTTCACTGCTCTTGCTAATCTTGCATTGCCTTGCCAGTCCCAGTTTGTAGTTGCATCTATTCCTAAAAGATAGCAATTTCTTTACTGCCATAGTTTCTTTGTCCTTCTTATTGCTCTGATGTAGAATGCCTTTTTTGACTTTTTTCATAGAGAGCTCTTTCTCCTTTATGTCTCATCTTAACCACTGCATTGGGAAGTTTGTTAATGAAATGAGGCTGCACCTCTGTTTTCATCACTGGACTCAGTTTCTGGTATACAGAGACTACCCAGTAAATGTTAATTTCACACAACAAAGATTGCCTTGAATATTGAGTTACAATTTGATGTGAGGAATAATTTATAGCAGAGTGAGCAATTGAGTACATATGCTAATTTGCTCTTAGGGAGAATGAATAATGAAATAAAGTCCATTTGTGGATTTGCTCTTTTAAACACTTGGTTACAGCACATTGGAAAGATATGGATGACATAGCATAACATTCAATAAAGAAAAGGGAATGGTAACATTTTTATTTCAGATGTTGGCGGAGGAAGGAAGGGCATTGCATCTGAAGGAAACAGTAGGTTAAATGGAGATAATCTGAGGGTGCGTGTGGATGCCTCTCACAATATCAGCATTCAGCAGTTTCTAGCTTATTCTACTCTTACTTTTGGTCTTATATCTGTGTTTGACTCTAAGAGGAAATTAGGTATTCAGCCTTTGTAAATCAGCTTTGCATATCACAGTAAGCATGCCTTTGGCCAAAAAGCCACCCTCTTCTTTCTGACATGATAAAATGGATGAACTTTCTGAAAACTATCTTCCTCA
Source organism: Neophocaena asiaeorientalis asiaeorientalis (assembly GCF_003031525.2). Lineage (NCBI taxonomy): Eukaryota > Metazoa > Chordata > Mammalia > Artiodactyla > Phocoenidae > Neophocaena > Neophocaena asiaeorientalis. The sequence continues at coordinate 2,815,968 of NW_020175410.1, forward strand.
AAGGAATCTTTTACTTCTTTCTTAAAAGGAGGTCTCATTCTCCTGGCTAAAGAATTATAATAATTAGATAAGTGCGGTGCTACTATAATGTAATCTTACATAAGAGAAAAGTAAAGAATATAATCACTAAGCAAATTAACCAAGCTTAGATGAGTGTCACTGGTCCTGATTTTCGGTGTCTTTATCCTGGCAGATTCCATGATTCATGTAGGGTTCAGTGGTTTAAATAACAATCTTTATCAAAGGATATTTGAAAAGAGCAAGTCACTGTGGTGATTAGATAGATAGCAAAGAGGTCATATGTAAATATTTTCCAAGGTCTTTACATGAGTTTACTTCCTTATTGAAAACTAATGGATACTATGGAACACTAATTAGTGTTCTCTAAGAGTTCTCCAAGAGGAGTTGCATTGGAGTTGATGTGAATTGGCAGAAAGCATCATAAATTGATTTGATCACTAAAAGGCCTTACATTTGGGGCTTTCTTTTTAAAGTGGAAAATGGTTCCCCAATGAAAATATATCATAGGAGAATGAGAGGAAGAGAAGATAAAGAAAATTGAATGTTCGTCACTGATCAATTATTCAGAAACAATTATGGTTTGCTAGGGAAAGCATGCTGTGCCGAAGCCAAACCAAACTCAAGTAGGCATGAGAATTAATTACTTTCATGCTTGCATAAGGCTAGAGGAAGGAGGACGTGGTATCTATTGGCAGAAATGTCCTCCTCTCTTAGAGCAGGAAATGATGATGACACAATGAGAGACCTTACTCCAAAATGTCAGACATTTTCTTATCAGGGAAGAGATTCTGAGCTCAGTTTATAAGAGAGGTATTAGTCCGAGTTCTCTAGAGAAATAGAACCAGTAGGATGGATGTATATTATAATATATATGTAACATGTAATAAAATACATAAAAACATTACATATATGTACATTATATATATGTATGTATGTGTATATATATGAGAAAAAGAAAGAGATTTATTTTAAGGAATTACCTCAAGCAGCTGGACTGTGAGGGCTAACAAAATTCGCAAGGCACGCTAGCAAGCTGGGAATTTTGGCTAAAGTTGGCGTTGCAGTCGTGAATCCAAAGACTGGAAACTCAGGCAGAATTTGTGTTGCAATGTGGAGAGCAGAATCCCTTCCTGCACAGGGACCTTTGTCTTTTCTCTGAATGCCTTCAACTGATTGGATAAGGCCCACCCACATTATGGAAGGTTACCTACTTTATTCCAAATCACCTGGTTTAAATGTTAATCTAAAAAATATCTTTACAACAGCCTGTAAACTGCTGTCTGACCAAACACCAATGTTTGACTGAGCATCATAGACTGGCCAACTTGACATATAAAATTAACTAGCACACTTAACTGTAACTACTTATGGCCCAGGTCTGTGCTATGGATAATAACCTCTCACATTTTGATAACTATTTTTACACACTATCATAGTCATACATTTCATATTCTGACAACATTATTGTAAGTTATGCAGGGAAGCAAGTTTGACTCCATTGACATAAATAAGGAAACAGAATCATTAAAAATATAAAATTCTTAAACTTTATATTGAAGTTCACATCCAGTGTCATAAAGAATATAATGAGCAGCCAATAAAAAAATTGTTAGTAAGAAAATATATTCTTGGAATTAAAATTAGGTGTTATTTGATGTGGATAGGAGTGTCATCTTTATCATTAAATTAAAATTATTCTGTGTATTTGATTTGTAAGCAACTTCAGTTTAGCTTGAAATATTTTCACTTACAGAAACTGGTAAACTGTGATAAAACAATTTTAACGATAAGAATGTTATTGTCTTTTCTTTTGAAAAACATTAAAATCATACAAGAAACGAAATAGATCTACTTCTCTCAGATAACCTGTATCTAAAGAGAAGAAGAGAGAGAGAATTAAAGAGAAAGTGGCAATTGTCAATCCCTGCAAAGGAATCTGAAGTCCCCCTCCCATTGAGGGAGATTTAAAAGGCTTTTCACCACAATTAAAAAGAAAAAGGGCAACGATTCATATTAGTTGAACAGGATGTGTGTATGTGTGTGTGTATATAAATTATTGGGTTTTTTTCCCACTTGAGATAGGTTTTTTTCCCCTTATGGAATTGCTATTAGTCACAGGTGTCATATATAAAGGGAGAAAAAGTTCGATCAGTATTTAGGAAGTCTCCCCCAGTGAGGCAGTGTTTCCCTTTCACTGCCGTGGAGTTGAATTTTTTTGAGCTGAGAAAATTTGAAGAGCGTCTCCATTTTTAGAGAGTGAATTGGTTAACTATAATGCTAGAAAGAGACTATTATACCAATTATTTAAAACATTTTAAAACTGGCCTAATGCAAGCGATTATGTTTGGAGTTAATGAAGCACCGATTCCCCTAATGTAGTTGAGTAAAGGAAAGAAAGATCTTTTGCCAATAAAAATCTCATCAGGTGATGCCCTTGACAGAACATCCCACTATTCCTGTCAGCCAGAGCTGTCATAAACAAACCACTGATGAGACAATGACAATAATTAACACTGTGTTAATGGGCTATGGAGCCTCACAGTTATTTTTTCAGCTACAGTGAACTGAATGAATGCCAGGCAGTGCACATGGCTTAACATCATAACATGTTTCTCTTTTATTTACTGTGGTTACGTTGGCTCTCTTGTGTTACAACTCAGAGATATGCTTTCTTAGACTCATGGGATGGTAGATAAGGATACTAAATGCTGGAAATCCAATAGCTATGTTCATATCACCATTAAAGGTTAAGAGTAAAGAAACTGGCTTAATCTGGACTTTGTTTTGATAAGGCTATGGTAGTTTGACCCAGCACAATGGAAGACACTTTGGGTTATGATTGTAACTCTAGGGGAGAACATTTTTTTAAAAATCAGAAATTTGAACCCACAATTAAAATAATCACAGGCAATGGGTTTTGTTAGAGATGTGGCCACTGGCAGAATCAGGTTACTAAAGTCAGGAGAGGTGCTGGCTGCTGCTGCTACAAGCAGGCATTTTGGGTGGCAGTTTTTGTAACAAGATATCACATTCTAGTACTGGGCAGCAAATTGAGTTAAGAAGGGGTCAAGGATGACCTGCCACATAGGTTCCCTGAAACTCCCTCTACTGTGCATCTCTAGAGCCATCATTTCAGTCTAACCTGTTTATACTCTACTGTATTTTCAAGTGTATATCTAAAATATCTCTCCCTCTTGGCATTGCGACTTTTCAATAAGATATTTATGGAACACATTTCAGGCTTAATAAATTTCATCTTACACAAGGAACAAACATGGTAAGTCTAGACAATTTTTTTTTTTCGTTTTAGCTTCCCTGCTTGAACTCAAATCAAAGGAAGTAACTGTATTACATAAAATGCATTCACTTGTAGAAGTGGAAATGTTTTGATCTCTATTAAATACTGGATAATTAAGGAAAAAGTTTGAATGTACTCTGAAAAGTGGGATTATTTTTACCATCCTGAATGACAAATCTTTCTGAACAGGCTTTCCAGCAATTAGTCTTGCTCTAATGCTATTTCTACACTGGCAAGATGAAGTCTGTTACTTGCCAGATATCTGGAGAATATGGTGCTTTCTGTACAAGCACCAGTATTTGTCCAAAAGCCAGAGTAGACGCTTGTACTTGGCCAGTGTAGAAACAGCAGAAGAGGCCTGAAGTACTCAAATTTTGACTGGATTAGTTGGGTGATTTCTCTAAGGAATCACTGCTTTACTTCTCTGAGAGTCACAAATTATTAAACATAATGCAAGGAAATCTGTGGGTTATTCTGACTGTTTACTGAATATGCATTATGTTTGGCATTACTGACAGTTGGAAGGAAGTAAAATCATGATCCTGACTCTGAGGGAGACCATAAAGGGTGTTTTTATCTTAGACTCGCAACTTAATTGAAGAGGTTTATATGGTATTTCAAAATGGATTTTTAGAAAACTATTATTATACACACCGTAGTGTAAAAATGCTTTTATTTTGATAGTCTTTTAAATATTTGTGTAGACCGTCCCTTAAAATAGATTGAAAAGAAATTCTAGTATTCTTGTTAGAATTCATGGTTGTTTTCATAATAATCTAAATTTTTTGTTAATATTGTCATCGTGTATCTCTCCTATTAAAAGGGAAAAAAAAGTGGCAGTCTGAGCATTGTTAAAAATTTTTTCATTTTGTTAAATTCAAAGGCTTCAAAATAATCTGTTTCGCGTCCTGTGTCTCTTTGAGAACTTCAAGAGAAATGGATTTTTCAAAGAGCACCATGTTGAAGCAGATTTTCTTTGCCATTCTAGAAACACATACTTTGAATGTCACTCCATAGTCTGTCTCAATTAAAGTACTGTCAACCTTTAAGTTTTCTCTTTTCTTAAGCCAAAATTAAAGCTCACTTTTTCATGGGAGTAAGTGTATAGGACAGTCAATGTACAATCACTGTACAATCATGGTAATCAATCTCCTTGTTTTCTCGAACCTTAGTACTTGGCTGTGGAATTAGTTAAAGGTTACAGTGTGGTTCAATATGGAGTCTAAATGTTCATCTTTGTTTCCATTATAGAAATATCCTTTTTTTAGAATTGAGGTACTCAGTAATCTTAAGTGTTAATGATAAAATATAATTATTCTGGATTTACTAATATCATAAATACTTGTAACATTTAGGTTGATAGCATAAAACAGAGCTATAGATAATTATGAAAGAACTGAACACTCAAGTGGAGTGCTGGATTCTTTTTTTTTCCATAGTTAGATCCATATCCAAAACCATGGTGGATATATAATTTTTCTTATGTATTTATAATAATAGATACTAAAATACTGTTTTATGTACTAAAGTGCTTTCAGATATATTCTCAAAAGCTAGAGAGTACTTTTGTTTCAGGAGTAGTAATGGTGGTGATGATAATAGTGGTATTCCCATTTTACCAGTGAGAAAATGAGGCTTAGAGAAGTTAAAATATTGGTTTAGATTTATATGTTTTATAAATTGCAGGGCAAACTCATGAGATTCATATTTCTTGATTCAAAATTTCTTACTAATTTCATCACACCTTTCTTTTGTGTCCACCAGGTGTAAATGGGAGTAGGATTCCTAGATCTGCAGGATTTGCAGGCATGTTTCAGGACGACTTCCTAAAGTTTTACTTAAATACTCCCTAGATCTTACCTAGACTCAGACTGGGCCCACCACTGACAGCCAGCTTAGAAACCTAAATGACTTTCAAAATCAAGGCCTTTCAGAGACCATTACCTTTTGTTCCTGCATTTTCTTAGTCATAGGCTATGGGTTAGAATCTAAGCTCACATTACTTCATAGATGACTCCAGATAATAAATGTCAACCTCTGTTCTTTCTAATTCCATTCCCGTGATGTGTTTCTAACCACTATTCTGTCTGCAACCTCATTCTAGCTCATCAGAGATAAATTACTACTAAGTCTTTTACTTCAGTAGATGATTTTCTTATTTGAGAAGACCAAACACAGAGTCCAAGGTTTTGCCTTCACACATCCCAGTTAGTTTTTCTTCTTATGAAAGTAGTCGTAGCTCTGCCTCACTGTTCATTTTCAAAATGATAGTGTGAATTTGTCAAAATCATAAATGTGAATTTGTGCTCAAAGCGTTGTCAGTTGCTCATCCTTTGAATGAATTATACCTTTAGAACCATGTACCAATCATACTGATGTTCAGTATAAGGTGTCTTTCTATTTTCCTAATTACACATTTTGTATTTGCAAGGACATTTTCAAAGCCTCAGCTCATAGGAAACATAGGAGACTATTTATTGGTAAATGTCGTGTAGCATAATGTTTCACAATGGATACTATAAAACTGGGCATTTCTTCTTTTTACCATCTTTAAGCTTTCAACCAGTCATTATCATTGATCAAAATCATTCAAGAGGGTGAGATCAAAGTAGATATTTAGGTAGTTGCATGCAGTATGTGAGCAATTTATGGTGCTAATGTCACATTTTCTGCAATGCATAAAGCATTCTTTGAAGTGAATCCAATATTTATATCAATGCTGAGTGTTCAGAGATTGCAGTAAAATTTTGGCTATCTGTAACCAGACTTCTTGTTCCCCCATTCATCTTGAAAGAGCATAAATACGTGAGGCTTCCAACTCCTTGAAAACAAAGTCTAATGGTTGGGCAACTAAGAGCAATCAAAGTTATATAAAAGAAGTAGAACACTCAAAGATTACACTTGATATAATAAAGCAGCCAAATAGTAAATACTTTGATTAGCTGACGAGAACAATCCACTTTTTTCACATGAAAGCCAAGAAGCAAAAGAGCAGCAGCATTAAACAAAACATACCCAAATAAAAGTGAAAATGTGTAGTGAAAAGGGAGGACACACGGCAAAGAAGTGTCCATTGGACCATCGTGGTAATGATGCAGGTCAATGATAGTGATGAAAGTGGTGAATGAGACTGTAATGCTGAAGAAAATGAACCATGAAGAGGCACAGTAGGAAAAGCAGCTTTGTTGGTAGAAGGCAACAGTGGTTCTGGACTCTAGAACTCAAGGAAAGCATAGCCTAGAGATGAGCTACCTTAAAAGGAGAGGGCTTCGCTGGTGACGCAGTGGTTGAGAGTCCGCCTGCCGATGCAGGGGACACGGGTTCATGCCCCGGTCCGGGAAGATCCCACATGCCACGGAGCGGCTGGGCCCGTGAGCCATGGCCGCTGAGCCTGCGCGTCCAGAGCCTGTGCTCCGCAACGGGAGAGGCCACAACAGTGAGAGGCCCACGTACCGCAAAAAACAAAAGGAGAGAAGGAGCAAAGAGCTAACTAACCACATTAGAACCTGAAGATACACCCATAGATTATTTCTAATGACTGGGTAATGGAAAGGGGGAAAGATGTAAATGTGCGAGAACTTCTGTGCCCCCCAAATAGTCTACATGTTAAAAGTAGGCCAACCACTATGGTTAAACAGTCTGAGGGCAGCAGACATCCACAGCTAATGCACTGGCAGTTCTTACCCCTATTCAGGGGATAATACTTATACACAAGTATTAATGCTAATAAGGTAATCTGTCATCAAGAAAGTTTGTCATGTTCTGACTACCTATGTAAAATTGAAAGAAAACATAATTCTTACGGAGATTTCTGTCCCCCAGTTTGTGTAAATAAATATAAAACTCAGAAAACTTGAAAAGTTCCTTGTACAGAATATTATATCCCTCCAATATTTTCATGTAACTTAATTTTTACAATAAAAAGCTTGGGGATTGATCAGTAGACAATTTCTCAACCCGGTTCAGAGTTGGGAATTCTCCCTGCTCTGAGTCAGTCAGATGTAGAAAACAGGGCAACATATTCTGCTTCTTTTATTCAGAGAAAAACCTGTATGGTTTTATTCTTTCCTTGGTCTTTAGTGTTATCTTACTCTATCAACTTAGTAGATACTTGCATAGCATGGCAGCTTCCGCTATGGAAGAGCTGGGTGTGAATTAAAGCATATTGTCACCCTAGTATGAAATGCACCAAGAAGCACTATAAAGCACAGTTCGTACAGCATTTTAAAAATAAAATACTGATTCTTTTTAAATGTGCTTTCTGCTTTGACCTACGTGTCATCAATGTTGTTAAATATTATGCTATTTGAAAAATCCCAATCAACAAACAAAAGCTCATAACAGCCTTCTGGCCCATAACAACATAGAGCTGAGGTTCTTCCTGCTTTGGGGTGAGCTTGAGTATTGTCTTTGTACTAGATCCCGGTATGTAAGGTTTAACTAATAATGCCTCTGAATCCGTAATTAATGAGATTCCTAATGGTAAGCCAACATACTTTACTTAGAAAAGATAATCTTTTAATAATTGAGAAAAATGGCGTAAAATATTTGTTCTATGTAAAGTTTTGATCACTTATACACCATGCAGAGCTAGACTTCTCTGCCTCTTACATCCTATAAGATATGCTATTGTATTTTCACCTTGACACTAATTGTTTTTTTTCAAATAAATAAATCTTCAGTAAAATTTAGAATAACATTTGGGATTTCTCAGGTAACATTTTGCAATCGGACTAGACTCTGGGAATTTGTTTTTACTTTCATTTAGTTATTATATTTAAAAGATATTATTTCCTAACCAGTTAACTTACTCTTCATATAAAGAAGAAAATAGCATCCTTAAGGATATGTAAGGTTGACCTGCCTACCTTTGGTGACATAGTCACTTAATTACATTCTAGGAGAGCAAACTTTAATTCATATATTGCTGACTCACAGTGGAAAAATTTATATTGAAGGTAGTTCTTCAAATGCATATTTTATAACCAAGAAATTTCATGTTATTGAAGTGATATATAGAGTAGCTTGTATTGCTTACAGTGAAGTCATTTTTAGGGGGAAATATTTACCCTTTTTCTTGGAGAAATTCAATAGGTTAGGCCTAAATGTTCAAGGATTTTACTTATCTTAAATTCACTGAATTTATTATCAGTTAAATAATTCATATCTTGGTTTCTTTCAGAAAATGTGAATAATAAATTAATTCAACCTAAAAATGACTTTAATTGATCCAAGTATCTAAAATATTGCATATTTGGAATTTGTACATATTTATACATATGGTAAGGTACATATTTGTACATATGGTAAGGTATTATTTAGACACGATGGTTCTCTAAAATGTTTTCATCTGGATTTCAGAGTGTTGGGATTCTCCCATTAAAGCTTACATGATAAATTCAAACATCAACATTTTATAATTAGCTACTTTAAAAACTTTACCTAGATCTTTATAAAATCAGATTTTTAAATTTGCTTACATTTACTCCAGAAACAGTATCAAACTATTAAATAATAGATTTATCTATTGTAAATAAAAAAGTGTAGTAATAAAATTATGAAGAAATAATTTTAACCAAAATTTCCTTTGAATTACAAAGATTAAAGATTTTTCTAATGTGTGAGCATGGAAAAGAGCAAATGGTGGTATGGGAGTAAGAGGTGCTAGTGAAAATCATTGTGTTCATTACCATAAATCAAAGCCACTGTAAGATTTGCCTTTATGTTTGGAAGAACAAGCTTTTTATTGACTGTCTTTCATAATTAATAGCATTTACTGTTTAAATCAGATTAGTCCACTTTTCCTATTAAAGCCTTACTGTAGGATCATTTTTTAAAGCACAAAATGACCTTGACAAAAATGAAGGATCAATAATATGTTGATTAGGAGTCTATTTGCTCTAATAGCAAATGTTTCCTTGTTATTAGTTCCTGTTGCAACATTCTCAGAGGTCATAGTTCATTACTATCTCCTGGCAGGGGTATTTTCTCAGTGGTGTTTTATAGAGAAAAAGGTGATCCTACTGAACAAAACACTGATGGATTGACTTAGTCATATATATGGATTTTCTTAATACTTCTTTAATCAGCTAATTTTTGGATTCAAGGTTGTGTTACAGGATATCCATCAGTTGGGCAGGAAGAAGAGAACGATATGCTGGGGAACCTAGCATCCTCAGAATTTCTTGAGTTAGACTTAATCAATGAAGGGTAGTGGGGCTGTGCTCTACTGCAGAAAAAGAAACACAATGTGATTGAGGCTTCAGAAAATCAAAACGTGAGCATTGATGGGGAAACGGATAGCAGGAGGGAAATGAAAGTGCATAAGAAAGTGCAAGTTACATAGGTGTTCATGGTTTGACGTGTTGAAAAATAAAGCTAGAAAAGGTTGTATATAAGCCCCTGGAATGCTTGCTGAATTTAAGCAATTTTCCTATGAAATGTGGTAATTTTTAATACAAAGGGGTCTCCTTTTCGCAGTAGTTTGAGCAAAGGAACACAGGTGTTTATGCAACAACACAATAAACAGAAACCATTACTGATACATTCTTTCTCAGTAATATATGTGGACTTAGCTGGTGTAAAATATAGTCAAAGAAAAAATAATAGTTTGCTTTGGGTAGCCAAGGGGAATAAAGGAAAAATGAGATGCAATTAAGCACAGAACAATTTAGTATAATTCTAATAGCAAAGTCTTTAATGATGCTTTGGTACAGATGAATTTGATTTAGAAATATCTCCCAAGTTAAGTTGTGGAAACCTATCTCTTCAGTCACATAAATTTGGACAGGCCAAAGTTATTATGCTGAATGAGAAAATTGGAACCTTGGAAGGGAACTAAATGACCTAATTGATCTTCTTTTCCATCACTGATTTCTAGATACTACTATGAATTAAATGGAAAAAGGTTAATTTTGCTATTTAAGATAAAAAGAAATGAACTGAACTTACGAGTGCTTACATTTTTTAAAAATTCAGCATAAAGCTGTGTCTATAATCTCCTTCTGGCCTGTGTCATTGGACTCATATTGTTCTTAGTCATGTGGCTCTGAGGTGGTATACACAAGATTCATGTTATATAAGTCACTTCAGAGAGCTTGCTTATAGTTTTTCTGTAACAGAATAGTAGTCACAGTTTCCTGTCTTGATTTAGAAACAAGTCAGAGACTATAAAAACATTATCCGTGGCTGCTCCATAAGCAACTGGTGGACCAATAAGACAGGTAAATAAATGGTGAAGGAAACGCAGAAAACATGAAGGCCCAAAGATGTTGTATCAGGTAAATTAGCAATGTAAATATTTTATGATCTTTAGGGAGTAGAGCAGTATCCTGAAAAAAGGGTAGGCAAACTTTTTCTGTAAAGGCCAAATGGTAAATAGGGGTTTCAGGCCAAGATGCAAAATTAAGGATTTTATATACATTATTAAGTAACAAGAAGGAAAACAAATTTTCATACATTTTTATTGATAACATTAAAATATATTTATTGAGTGCTGTACTAGTAATACATGTTTACTAATGAGAAGCATGGATTTTCTGTTTTGAGGGAGTAATATTTTGCTTTATTGGGGTTCAAATTTTGTGTTCCTTGTCATCAAATCAATTGCAAATGTACAGGCTATACAGAAACAGATTTGTTTTGAGCTGCAAGCCAAAATTTGCCAAGTCCTTTACTAAAATACTTACAGGGTAGAGCTATATCTGTAGAAGTTTTATCTCCTGTATAGGAAAATTAGGTAAATTCTTAGCCCAAAGTTATCTAAAATATCTATATTTGTACCCCAAAGTAGATCTGTACCTAAAGTGTAGAATAGAGGTTTTTCTGGTCAATTAAATGTGATCAAATATCCTTGAATTCTTATTTTTTTTAGTTGTAATTGTGTATCGGAACCACTTTTTGCCAATGCGTTTTGGAATTTCCAATAGAATTTGAGCCAAATCATTTATTTTCAACTACTCTTCACTCCCTGAGCGCAGATAAGAGCACCACATCTGTTTCACTTGCTGAATTCGCTCAGTGTCTCTTGATGCCCAAGTGAAACCCAAGGGGTCCATGGATAAATGGCCTAAGCTTCTGTTACAGAAACAAAATAATTGCTAATTTATATACATTAATTTACTTATTAATTATTTACACATTCTTCAACAGTCACGTTGAATGCATAGAATGTCCCACTCGCTGGTAATTATGAGGACACAGATATTTTGTGAATATTTTCCTTAGATGAGTGATTACATCATGATATTAACTAGATAACAGAGTAAACTAGACCCTTGCTACCTTTTTAAAGCACTGTTACCTAGTATTCACAGTTCCCAGATAAAGGTTACAATCGTATAATCTTAAAAAGTTTTGCCTGACATATTCAACCATGTTACTATAGCAATATTTTCTCTATAAATTAGTTTTTCAGACATCAGAATAAAATGAAGCAAATAAAAGTGGAAAATTTACATGCTTTAAAATTTCTAAATCAGTTAATATCAAAAGTATAGATGAAACTTTCTTGACAAACAAAATGTGGTCATGTACTCTTTGGCGCTGTCAGGCTATTCATACCATATTCTTTGAGGAAGCATATGAAATTTATATTAAAAATGTACGAGGAGGTATTGCTCTTATGTATATTTTCAAACGATATATTTTTTTGTGGCCTCTCCCATTGCGGAGCACAGGCTCCGGGCGCACAGGCTCAGCGGCCATGGCTCACGGGCCCAGCCACTCCGCGGCATGTGGGATCTTCCCGGACCGGGGCACGAACCCGTGTCCCCTGCATCGGCAGGTGGACTCTCAACCGCTGCACCTCCTCAAACGATTTTAATATAACTATTTTAACAGAGATGTTCAAGTACAGTTAGAGATAAAAATCAACTCAATTTTCTAAATCAATTATTTGTCTAGTTTTCATTCATATGTTTACTAGAGTTTCTCAGTATTATATCTTTCCAATCCAGTGTTACAATGAGAACATAGTTAGAATTTTTCAATCATTTTATCTTTACATATGTATATTACTAAGAATTAGAAGTATGAATTTTAAGTATCCATATGTCATGTCTGAAAGACACAAAACAGCCGTTTTTCATTATCTTTCAACTTACCTTCTTCCATCCTCCTTAGAACATCATCGCTCAAGTGGGATGGAGAATATGAAAGGTTGTGGGGAGAGAAAGTGGGCTCAACTTTCAAGTGGCAAAATTTCAGTCAGACTCTTACCATAGACTTACAAAACACAGCAAAAACAAAATAGATAAAATTATACATTTCCATACAGAATTAATTCTGTCAATTCTTAGAAGTGAATTAATGTGATATTGTTACTAAATTTAATATTTTAATCACAAAAATACCTCTAGCAAGTAGAGATAATAAATATGTCAAACTGAATATATAGTGGTTTTATGTTGATTTTTCTTGAATTAATTTTTACTAAAAACAAATTTCTAAAGACTTAAATATTTTGTCTAATTTAAGATATAATTTATTTGAAGCTAAAACAAACATTCCAGAAATTGAAGAGGTGAGTTCTTAAAGAAGGAAACAGCAAAAACCTATCCTCAGATTGAGTCATTTTACCTCCTCTAAATCAATACCGATTAATTGGTACACTTTCTCTCCTAAATGAGTATATTTTGCATGCTTATTCCATCTTCTAAATTCTTCTGCAGTATTTTACTCAAATAATTGTATTTCCCCTTCTCAATTCTGTTGTGATAATTTTACTTAAATAAAGCTGTGGAAAAGATGTCTGAATGAGGGCTTCCCTGCTGGCGCAATGGTTGCGAGTCCGCCTGCCGATGCAGGGGACGCGGGTTCGTGCCCCGGTCCGGGAAGATCCCACATGCCGCGGAGCGGCGGGGCCCGTGAGCCGTGGCCGCTGAGCCTGCGCGTCTGGAGCCTGTGCTCCGCAACGGGAGAGGCCACAACAGTGAGAGGCCCGCGTATCGCAAAAAAAAAAAAAAAAAAAAAAAAAAAGATGTTTGAATGAAATGTAGACCAAGATATAATGAAAGATACCTGTGACTCTTGGATGCATGAAAAGTAACCCCGAATTTGTTCTGTTTTGTTGTTGTGGCTGTCATTTTGTTGAAGAAATGTCTTGTGCACTCTAAATATCTATGTTTGAAATTTCAAATGATTATAATTCATCTTTTTCTCTGTGGTTCTTATCAAGAAATCAATACAATGACATAAGAATTAAGTGTATAAAATAGTTCAAAGAAAAATTATTCCTTCATTATATCTTTCTCAGGTTAAGCCATGGATGGCACTTTAAAGGAGAATTTTAGTTTATCAAGCTGAAAACGACAAGTAAAAATTAATTTCTTCAAGGAAATCTCTTTTCCCCAAGATTCTCCTCTTCTAGAATCCTCAAGAACTTTATTATCAAGCTATTAAAACAAATTATTAAAGTGAAATTAATAAAAGTATGAGAGATTTTCATTTGCTGACATGACGACAGGGAGCTAGTTTGGTTTGCAGCATCAGCAGAGAAGGAAGTTCTGAATAGCTCTTACCATTTGGAATCACACCAGTATTTAAATAGAAATATTGAAGAAAGACTAGTAGGCATAGTGAAAGATTCTGTTACCATATAGCTTTATGTGTATATCATACTTTACTCAGAAATGGGTACGTAGTATTTTCTCTCTGGAAACAGCTGTGGTATATGTCTTCTCACACTCAAATTGCTACCTGCACCCCACTTAGGGTTTGGAGGTCATTTGCCAACCAGTTATAATGTCCCCCTATATATGTTGGAAGTGTTTCACTATAAAGGGGCTTGAATGGCATGCCTCATCTTTTAACTTTAACAAGGGCCATTGATGGATGTGGTCCATTTAAATGTACAACAGAGAGCTGAACTAGATAACGAACTTATTATTCCTCTCGGAGGATTATAGGTTAGTCCCGAAGGAGAGCAGTAAGCCAGAGCAAATCCATATCTACTGGCTAAACAATAGCCAGAAGGCTGACTGGAAATATTGATTTACTTTCTAGGCCATTTAGGCCTTAATGGCGGAGAAAAGCTGAAGTGCTGTTTACTTTTCTGCCTGAATCGACCAAACAACCAGTCCATTTTTTACAGGTTTTTGATTGATTTCGCTTAGAGGAATTAGAGGTGATTTATTTTTAAGCTGAAAGCAACTCGTAAATATCTTCAACTGCATGGGTTCCCTGAGAGGAAATGTTAAGTGGAAATGCTTATTGAGAAAGACTTTGTTGCAAATCAATGGAAACAGGTATCATGCCTCACTATGAGCAGTCAGATGTCAGACACCTTTCCAGAGCGCTGTCAGGACTATAATCTCATCCCTTCAGCTACTCTCCTTTTGAAAGCTCTCAAGTTCACCAAGCTTGAATAAATTTAATCGCCTGACTGAATTTCAGCCAGATGCACCCTGCTGACTTTCAAAGGGTCCTAGATGGGACAACATAATGGCGTGCAAAGCTCGTATGGAGCATTTTCAAAGTTTGATGGGTGAAAACAGTAATTTATCACACAAGTGGCAATTTTCCATGATTCTTCAATCCCACACACAGAAAATGTGGAACTCCAACAAAGGAATGAAGCAGACACACAAAAGAGGGCTCATCCCAAATGCTACCATGTTAGTCTGACTTTTAGAAAAGATGTCAACTCTTAAATCAGTAGTAATATTGAAAGACATGCTTCAGCAATAACAACAACAAATTGTTTGTGACTTGCTGTTCACTCTGGCAAGGTGACAACGCCATAATGAAGAGGCAGTTTGTTTTTTAAATGATCTTCCCAAGAGTGCTTGCCTTCATGTTTAGAATGAGTTAACAAAGGGGTAAAGGACAACAGTTGAAATTCTATGTAAAAGTTCTCTATTCTGTGTTGGCAGCAGAGGGAGAAAAGAGTTGAATAAGCTTCAGATTTCATCTCTCTGCTCTCTTCTTAGTTGTCATCACCACATCTATTGTCTTTTAAAGTTTTTGAAATGGTGCTGCTTGGGAAAGTTGTCAGTGATTCTTTTTTCCCCACCTTACTAAAAGAATTTTAAAAATCATATTATCAGTAAAAAATCAGTTGAGACCTTTGCATTCATCAATCTACTTATTCTTATAATTTTCAAAGATATACAATTATCTTTATAATGTTTTCTTTTTCTGACAATAAAACCATATTTACATGTTGTAGAAAATTTAGTTAATACATAAAATTTTAAGTATTAAAAAGATCACCCATAATTCCTTCAGCCTGGAATAAGCACTGTTGTCTTTTTAGTATTTTTCCTTTCAGTCTTTTTTGGGGAGGGGGAGCTAGGTTTTTATGTATATTTGCTTAATATTAAAAGCCAAAAATTTGGAAAAACTGCATATTGTTTCACTTAACATTATTTCAAGAGCATTTTATATAATCTGTAAAAGAATTTTCCTTCAAATAATAGTTCCACCGTTTTCTAGCGGTGGGTGTTTGAAAAGGACACTTCTCCATCTGACAATAATAACCTGTAAAATGGGAATAATAACAGAGCACATACCACGTGAGATTTTTGAGAGGATGAAAATATTTTAAAACATCATAGCAGTGGTGATCAGTCATTTGAGTGTGTAGCTTAAAAACTGCTTTCTCTGATTTTTTAATTTATTTTCATTTCACAGTATAAAATTTAGCTCCCTGCCTGTTTTCTGTTACATCTATTAGTTGTCACTAAAATGGCAAGCACCAGTTAGAGAAATCAAAAAATAGAAGCCTCCTATTATATAGACCATTTAAATATAACAATTGCAAAAATCTAATTAATGTTAATAATCTTTTTGTTTCTCTCCCCCTGCCCTTTTGTCCTTTATTTCCTCCATCAAAATATTTGATCATTTAAAAGAGACCGGGCCTCCTGGGAGAGGAGCTGTACATGTCAAGCTGATAAGCTTGAAAAAACCATGCTTGCTGGAGTTCACCAGAGGGACAGTCAGCTACCACTTTGCTGTAATTACTGTAGACCAGGGGCAGCAGTAATTCACGGACTGACAACTTACACTTTCTTTCTCACTTATCTTTTGCTTTTTACTAAAATCTGTGCAACTGTTTCAGCAAATGGCACATAGTTGTGTCACAATTCCCGTGCCAAAAAATACCTTCTCACCACAGATCTTTCTTGATGAATGAGTTCACTGAATTAGAAAGGAATCGTCTTTGATACATAGTCATGTGTTGGGGCAAAAGGTCACAATCAGCCTAGAATCCCTAAATGTAGAGGTGTGAAACAACTCATTTTTCCTTTTATCCTGGGAGTTTAAATGGAGATACTTCATACGAACAACTGTGAAGCTCAAAGAAAATTCTAAAAATTTATTTCTGAAAGTGAAATAGTAAAGAAAACAACAGCTGTTATCATGGAGTTGAACTGGATTTGAAAATGCTAGTTTAAAACAATGATTGTAAATGCAGTACTGCAGTATGACATTAGAAGCTTCCAGGCTCAGAGCAGAATTTCCCACATACCATGTGGAACTGTGTTTTTGAAATAAATTAATAGTTCCCAGATTGTTGTATTCATATACAAGTTCACATAAGTCCTACAACCCTCACTCTTGGAAATTCACAATCAGCATAACATTTTAAAGGCTCTGTGATGTTTTATATGTTAGTTTTTACTTCTCACTGAAATTAAGTATTTCCTTCAATTTGCATGAAGACAAAAAACTCCAGGAGTAACAGCCATACCTGAGAGTTTGTCTCCAATTAAAAATCACAGATGTTTTCATATCAAATTATAGTTGTTGCAACTATTATGAAAAATTGTTTATACTCAAGTCTATTTCAAAATGTTCATAGTTATTAGACCTACTACTAGGTCTTATTTGATGTGTTAATAAAGAAATACTTGCATTAATATGCCACACATTTATTTTTATATTTTGATAATTGTACTTCGATACAATTCATTTCCTTTGAAGCCCTATACATTTTGTTTTATGTATTTAATAACATTATTCTGAGAAGGGATCTATGACTGTCAAAAGGATTTGTCACATAAAAATGGCTAAAACCATTGCTATAATATAAATAAACTTATTAAACTATGTCTAACCTAGTTATCTCCAAACTTATTTATTTAGGAATCCTTATTTTTCCCACTGATGACCAAGTTGGAATGAGTCATCCTGGGAACACTGTTTAGAAAATTCTGGCATGCCCTTTGCTCCACTGATCTACTACATTTATTCTAGAGCTCTGTCCATAACTGGCTGCCCCAACAGGATCCACATGCCCAAAGTTCATAGGTTTCTTCACCACCAGACTTCTCAGAGCCTTTTCCTTGTATGTGGTGAATCTCCAAGGTGGTGATGTTATGATATTATTAGCATCCTTCCCCCAGTTCTTTTGGCCATGGAATCCTTTTCTCTTTCAGAGCAGAACTTAGGAGCTAGCATTTAACATGATACCCTTTGTGAGAAACATTGTGGCAGTACATTTTAAGTGATGAATGGAAAACATTGAGTTGATAAGTGCAAGTAAAAATGGTGTTTTAGTTCAGAGAGAAAAAAACATAAGGGAACATAGCAAAGCTACCACCACTGAGATAGACTACCACAGGACACTTTCTTTCAAGGGACGTGATTGCTAATTGGCAACCACCTGTTCACATTCTCACTTGCCACCGGGTTTCTCAACATTAGCACTATTGACAGGTAGGGCCAGATAGTTATGGTGGGCTGCTGTGTCCTGTGCATTGCAGGATGCTTAGCAGCACCCCTGGACTCCACTCACTAGACGCCAGTGGCAGCTTCTTACACCCTTCCCTGCCCCAGTTGTGACAAATAAAAACATCTCCAGATGTTGCCAGATGTCTCGTGGGCAAAATTGCCCCCATTTGAGAAACACTGGAGTAAACGTTTTTAAGAGGAAGGAATTTGTCATTCTTTAAGAACAAGTCAGAGTCAAGGTAAAAACTGATGAATCTGCTATATAATTAAATGGCACAGCTATATAAGCAGTTTTTCAAGAGAGTTCTGTGGGCTCTTCTAAGTGTGAGAAATATTCAGTATGTCCTGTTATTTATTTTGTTATGCCTTTACCAGGATTAGCACACTTCTTTCTATATCAGTCTAACAGTAAATATTTCAGGCCTGTGGGTCAGACTGTCTGACACAGCTGCTCGGTTCTGCCATCATACAGTGAAAGTAACCACAGACAATATGTAAACACTTGAGTGTTCCAGTAAAACTTTATTTACACAAAAACATGGTAAGCCAAATTTGGCCAGCAACATGTATTTCTCACCCTTCCTTTAAATACTTTTTATTAGGTCTTTTTATTAGGTCTAGAATAGGAAAGATGCTTTTTAAGAAGCTGTTATTTTATGTATTTGATATATATTCAACTAATAATTTAATCACACTGATTTTCAAAATTGACACTGTGTCTTATCTAAAAGTTTATTTACATAAATTAATGGATCAGTTTGGCCTATTCCTCACAGATTTGTTAACATTTAGGTATCTTGTGCTTGAAAGTAAGGTAGAAATGAGTAAGTGGGTTGTTACAGAAATGCTAGGCAGTGCATACCTCATCTTTAAAAGCCTCTCAGTCCATGATTGATGGTAACCAAAGACTGCCACACAGTATAGTCAATCTTGGTTCTTATAAACAAACTACATGCTTTATTATAACATCAGTATGAAAGCCAATTAGCATGTCCTCTATAAACAGGCTATGTTAAACGATACCACTCCATAGCCATGTTCCCCTTTCTCCTTAGAAATAGAACCCTGAGTTTAATTCAGGGTGATAATGCATTCAGCTAAAAGACTAGATTTCTCAGCCTCTTCTGCAATTTTATGTGACTGTGTGACTTAAGTTACGGCCTATGAGACATGTACAGATATGTTGTATGGGACATTCAGGAAGGATGCAAAAAAGGTTGACTAGCAAGGAGCCTCTTTTTGCTCTCCTTGGCATCTTCATTCTCCTGGCCTGGTATGTTGACATGAGGGCTAGAGCAATAGAGGCCATGCTGAACAAAGGGCATAGAAACCACACATTGATGATGGCTGAGCAAAAAGATAGAAATCTGGGTCCCTGATGACACTGAGAAGCCAACACAAAGGACTGTGTACCTCCTGATGTCTGCTACATGAAAAATGAACAAAATCCTGTCTTTCTAAACTGGTGTGGTTTTGGGTTTTATATTATGTGCTCTAAAATATGATCATACTTGATTGAATTAGTCATAAGTTTGAAAATGATTCTAATATTCATTTGATGATTGTGTGAAATTCTGACTTCCTGAGTACTTCAGGAACTGGTATACCTCAGATAAACTACCTGGGCATCAGTCCCAAAAGAAAAGAGGTAAGGAGACATGAAATGATATTTAGAAACCCTGTGTTCTCCAGAGATGTTCTTCCCCGAGAGTGAAATAAGCCATTATAAATAGGAACTGTTACTGAAAAACAACTTTGCTGTTGAGTTTTGTTTTTACCACAGATCTTACTCTTCAGGCTACTCTAAAAGGAAAGAAGGAAGTTCTTTTTGCTAAGAAGTACCAAAATGTTACCAAATTGGCAGTCAGAACAGGAATGAGATTATTCAGTTTCTTGCCTGACCATAGCTGAGAGTCGCCACCATTGTCCATTCAGATTCAGAAACATGTCCCAGAACCCCCAGGCACCTTCTGTTATTTCTCCTCAATCTAGAACTACAGAGGAAAGCCCGTGGCAATAAAAACTCACAAGCTTTATGATCCTTCCTACTGTAAACACTCTTCTTTTAAAAAATACCTTTGGGTCCTCTCAAATGCTTAATTTCCTGAGTTGTTTTTCTGGTTTTAATACTCCCTTAGTAAGTGTTCCTTAACTGATCATACCTATCAATAGAACGTATAGAAATTACTTTTGTGAACGGGATCAAACCTTTTTCTTGCATAAGTCCACCTATACTTTATGTTTTAGGATGTGTGTGTTTATGTGTGTGTGAGTGCATGTGTGCATATGTACACAAGTACTCAGAAGATCATTGGGGATGGTTGATGAGAAAGTAAAAGGAAAGTATATACGAATGAATAAGAGGCATATTCCTCTCTATATGTTGTATTTGCCTCACTGAGTAACACTTTGGTGGACAAAAATGCTACCTTCTGTGTATATGTGGACGAGAACTGTATGAATTGTGGATAAGAAATTCGTAGACGGTGTACTCCAACACCCGTTTTCTAAATTGCTCTTTCCTACTGCATCCATGTGCAACTCCATTGTCCTTGTCTGTAGAGCCATTCAGGCAGCTGCTACCAGACTGTCAGAGGTGAAATCTGCTATGAAAGCTGTTTGCAGTCTAAGCCTAAATTGTCTTGTAAAAATTAGTTGGAGAAGAAAGATGGCTGAATTTGAACGCGTATGAAACACATACTTCAGGATTCAGAAAGATATCACACTGATAAAATGAAAAGATTGCATTATTACAAAGAGTTGGCAGAATCAGTAACTAAAGCTAAAGACTGCTTGAGTTTGGATGCTCTCCCACTTCAAGCACAGAAGAAATTGAAACTGTGGCAAACATCATCACCAATCCTCTAAGACCAATATATTTTGGGGAAAAGTTTGTGATTAGGCCATGTCTAAATACAGGAAGAAATTGGGGAGGACATCTACTTCCTGAATGCCAAAAAAAGAAGCATTCCTACAAACTGTGACTAAAAGGAAAATCTGTTCGTAAGATAGATTCCATTTTCCATTTTCTCATCTCTAAAATGTGTATACAAATTGTTCCTATCTCAGTGGGTTGTTATCTGAATCAAAATAGTACACGTAGAACTTCTTACATAGTGTCTGACACATAGAAGCCATTCAATAAGTCTTAGTCGCTGGAATTATTATTCTCAGGGTTGTTCCTGAGGTTTTTAGGACCTGGAAGAAAAGTAAAATGGAGGTCCACATACCATACGTATATCTAAATATTTAAAAGTTTTAAATCAATCCAAACAATCTAATCAATCTAATCTATTTTATTTAACATCAACTTGTTTATGGATGTTAAGTAAACTAGGCTGTATCTGATTACCTTGGTACAACAACATAGAGGACCAGGTTCCAACTCTTTGACGTATCTCACCTGGATATGACAGCACAGAGAGAATGAGGCCCTGGCCGCAGCTCTCAGCAATGGCCTTTCCTCTTCTTTTCCCACGCCCAGCTCCATGGTGCATTGTAAGGAGCTTAGCTTCCATCCGCAGGACACCTCAGTCTGCGTATACCTCCTGTACACAGCCTCTCCTTGGACAACGCTTGAGCCTAAGGGTGCACACCTGCACATGCTGTCATCAGGAGCGAGGAATGTCCAGTCTCTAGAGGTAGGCATAGGTCTAGAAGAGATTAAAAGAGGATTATTGTATTAAAATCAATTGCTTAAAGCCAACTGAAGTCATCAACTCACCAGACGCTTGACATCAGTCAGGACTCCCCCTACTCTCTTTCCTCCTTCCCTGAATCATCAAATTTCCAAGTATGGGCAAGAAATGAAAGTGGGGAAAAAAACAGCTCCATAATTTCTTTGAGGCACCTAATGATGGATTTCATCTTACACTTTCTAGTAACTGTGGTGTATGAATAGGAAAGTTGGTGCAACGAAAGCGATTTTGTACGTGGAGGACTTACAGATGATGAAAAGAAATAGGAGCTCTTATTTAAAGAGGGCTCAAAACAAACACTCACTGAATTTAGCTTAATGAGACAAGAAAGTGAAGCCAATGAAATGAATTCGACTTACAAATAACAAATTTAGAAAATGAAGGTATCTATTGTAATGGGAAAAAAATGTCTTAAAATGTGTATGTGGCATAATTGTCTCCAGTACGCTCAAAAAAGGATGTTGGTGAAAAATAAAAATTAAAAAAAATTTTTCCTCAGGTGACATTTTCCTCAATGTCATTATGCTTTATTTTTTATTTTATTTTATTTTTTTTTTTTTTGCGGTATGCGGGCCTCTCACTGTTTTGGCCTCTCCCGTTGCGGAGCACAGGCTCCGGACGCGCAGGCTCAGCGGCCATGGCTCACAGGCCCAGCCGCTCCGCGGCATGTGGGATCCTCCCGGACCGGGGCACGAACCCGTGTCCCCTGCATCGGCAGGCGGACTCCCAACCACTGCGCCACCAGGGAAGCCCATGCTTTATTTTTAACCAACATTTCCTCCTATTCTTTCAAGCCAACTTTGCTAACAACTATTTTTCTACTTCACCAAAATGGGTAAATATTTACAAAGGACAAGAACAAATACAGGTTTTTTTTTTTTTTCTCCCCTTCTTAATTCTGTTTGCATAATCACTTAGTAAAAAGGAGGTCTGAAGAAAATAAGTAGGTAAATGTTTTCAAGTACACAGTTTATTTAAAATAAGAGTTGGTTTTGGTCCTTTTGAGTTTTTCAGTTTTCAGTCCGTATCCCACTGCATGCATTCCCCTGGATCTCTCAGTGTGTTATACAGAAATATTTCCACTGAGGATTTTGATGTTAGTCTCTAATGAAAACAGTCAGTATATCTAGGATAGGTATTAGATAATTTTCTGTCCTTTATATGGACTGATTGCATCATTCCCTAGTGTGTATTTAACTTTTTGAATTACTGGAGATCACTTCTATCACTAAATAATTTTTTCAGTAAAATATTTATTTTGGAAAAAGTTTTGATTTACAGAAAGGTTGCAAAGATGGCATAGAGAATTTCTATATACCTTCTACCCACTTTCCCCTAAAGTTAACATCTTAGGTAGTCATAATACATTTGCCAAAATAAGAAGTAAACATCCGAAACTGAGAAATTAACATTACTATATGGTTTTTTTTTTTACTGTGTTTACATATGCAAATGGATTAGAATGTCATTCTCTTCCCCTAGAAATGACTGAATCTCCAAAGAGAATCAGTGTTCATAAAGAGGTCAGCTTCAAAATTAGTAGGGAGGAAAAGGGGTGTCATGAGCGTCAAATTAAATTCATTTGTCTTTCATTATTTTCTGCTTTCAGTAGAAGCCTTTCTTCTGTGCAGCTACACAGTTTACACAATTTTGGCTGGGCCATTCTGAGCAAAATCTAAACTATCTTGAGACTGTCTGACTGAATAACTTTGAGATACTTCAGCTGCACTGCAGAATCACAGGAGGCACTGAGTAGTCTGGCAGATCCAATACATTTCCATTCAGGAAAGCCCTTTGTGGATTGAAAAGACAGAAATTTTAGGACATCATGCAAGCAGCACTGTGAAGAAGGAAAAGTATTGTACTATCTACAAAGACACTTCAGAGGGAAAATCCCTGGCTGTGAACAGTTTTGCACATGGCAAGGGGAGCATAACCTACCATGGGAGCTGGGAACTGGATTTGGCAAGAATCTCCAGAAGATCCTGCAAGAATCTCTGGAATATCCCAGGGATCCGGGAGAGGGGCCCAGCCAATGTAAGGTACATGATTATTGATGGGAGACAAGGTGCTTCGTTGTTACCACCGATAACTTGGGGTCCTGGTTAGGTATGTTGTTTTGGTATGCACTGTTTTTATATGCATCTTTTGGGGCTGCATTTGTTATCAAGTTTGAAATACATATTACCAGTTTTTATTAAAGTCACTTAAGTGTTTTCATACCTGTTCTTAGATAAGACTATACACTGAGGAAGACAAAAGCATGGCCCTCAAGAAAAGCAAGTCCATACTTTAAGTCATAAAGCAAATCAAAAAAGTTTAAAAGACTACCATCATTGCAATTTTTCATCTTTCGTTTTAAATTAAATCATGGGAATAAAACAATTTTCTTTTTTCTTTCTCTCTTAAGAGCTTAGTACATTATAATAGATATGACATTGAGTGATTGCTAAATTAATGAAACCATTGTTAGAGTTCTCTACAAGTTTAGAGGTAGATTTATAAAAGGTACATTTGGCTGCTCGGCCCTATTTTTGTCCCTTTTAGCTTCGAACGAGCCTAATTAGGAAACAATTCTGTACAGTGGGTCAAAGGATAAAATCCCTTGAGAGAGAACTGAGAATATCATGGCACAAAATTGTATCAAATTTAGGGGTTCTCGTGGTTCAGAACCCCCTATACTGTAACCCAAGTGCTATAACATCATTACTTGAACCTGCATAATGCAGACAGTCATGCACTTAGGCTTCCTAAATATTGGCTTAAGTTACAGAGGCCATGGGTGGCCTTGTGCCATGAATCTCCTGGAATTTTTCCCCATGGCTTTGGGGGCCAGGAAGAGTCCCCAGACTGTCACACCAACTGAAGTTTTCTCTTCCAAGTTTGGTCATTTATAGAAAGACCACTTCTGCTTTAAGAAACATTACAATTGGAGTATTCGATCAACCTCTCACCAATCTGCCTGCATGGAAATATCTGGGTATTTCTTTATCACCTTAGAAAATTATTTAGCACAAAAGTCTTCATAAGTTTAGATTTGAATAAGCAACACACATAGTGCTGAAAGGGGCAGGGGGCAGGGACAGTCTTGGTTTTTATAAGGCTTTTATAATTCTATTTCCTAAAGTTTAGAGCACTGTTAACAATGGTTTCATTAATTTGTGAATCATTCAGTGTTATCTCTGCTATAAAATATTGGACTTTTAATGGGTTTAGGGAGAAAGGAAAATTATTCCTATGATTTAATTTAAAATGAAAAATTGCATAGTTAGTAACTTCGTTAAATTGGGGGGGCTACTGGTAAAATCTTCATCCGACGTAAGGTTATTTTTGTGATGAAAGTATGCATCTGTTTTCATAATCTTTGTGACAAGAAATATAGAAAATACATTTAAAATACTGCATGATGGATTAGGTTATTTATGAAATTAAAGAGAGTTTTGAGAAATATAAATGGTTATTATGGTGCATTATCATAGTAAGTGACTTCGGTGCTTATGAAGAATTCTCTCTGTCCACCTCCAGTTTCAGCCACAACTGTCTTGGATTTTCTGTGCCAGCTGAGACCCACCTTAAGCGGCAGCCCTCCACAAGGGCAAGCCGGGTACCCACCTGCTTTCTGCCTAGGAGCCTAGCTCCCTGGGCAGAAACGAGAGAGGTAGAAGAGAGCCACTTCTCTCTCCCATCCTAGATTTTCTGTATAATATTTGTACAGCCGGTATCCTGATTTGTAGAAAATTGAAAGGAAATCATTCTTGAAACAAGTCTGAGCCAATATTTTAACCCAGGTCTCTGTGCTGTCTGGTCTGGTTCAAATACTAAGACCCCCAGGGCTTCCCTGGCGGCGCAGTGGTTGAGAGTCCGCCTGCCGATGCAGGGGACATGGGTTCGTGCCCCAGTCCGGGAAGATCCCACATGCCACAGAACAGCTGGGCCCATGAGCCATGGCCGCTGAGCCTGCGCGTCCGGAGCCTGTGCTCTGCAACAGGAGAGGCCAAAACAGTGAGAGGCCCGCGTACCGCAAAAAACAAAACAAAACAAATACTAAGACCCTCCCCGTGTTGAACTGGAAATGTATTTGTGTATTTATTCAACAAATATTTATGGAGAACTTAACAAATGTGAGACATGTTGTAGGCACTGAGGATATAGTCATGAAACAAAATCATTTTCCTCAAAGAACTTCTAGTCTATCTGGGGAGGCAGATAATCAACAAGTACATCAGTATTTCAGAAAGTAGGAAGTTCTACAGAAGAAAGCAAGACAGGGAATACCAGTTTAGGGTCAAGGATTATAATTTTAAACAGAGCAGCCAGGTCTTCCCTTGTGGCGCAGTGGTTGAGAGTCCGCCTGCCGATGCAGGGGACGTGGGTTCGTGCCCCGGTCCGGGAAGATCCCATATGCTGCGGAGCGGCTGGGCCCATGAGCCATGGCCGCTGAACCTGCGCCTCCGAAGCCTGTGCTCCGCAACAGGGAGAAGCCACAACAGTGAGAGGCCCGCGTACCTAAAAAAAAAAAAAAAAAAAAAAAAACACCAC
>NW_020175410.1:2842236-2844401 GCF_003031525.2 Neophocaena asiaeorientalis asiaeorientalis
AAAAAAAAAAAAAAAAAAAGCAGCCAAAAAGTTCTCTCTAAGAAGGTGGCATTTGAATAGAGACCTGGATGGTATGTGGTTGTTTGGCGGGAAGAAAATTCAGGGAGAGGGAACAGCGAGTATAAAGAATGAAGAAAAGTCTCTTCCTGGCCTGAGCAAAGTTCAACAATGAAACCAATGCCTGACCCTGAGCTAATAATTTATTCTCTGTGTCTCAGTTTTGTCTTTTGTAAAATAAAGGTAATACCCTTAGCAGTATCACTGTGAGAATTGAATGTATCATTTTACATAAGACGCATAGTATATGTTCAATAAGTGCTAGCTCTTATTATTATTGCTTACTCAGTTTCATCTATCCCACTTGAAAAGGAAACATCAGCAAAAGCTTTGGATTCAGCAAATTGCGTATCTAAAAGAAAATTAAAACTGTTACACTTGGCCTGGAAGGCTCTCCCAGCAGAGTCTTGGCTTTCTCCTCAGACTTCAGTTGCATTAGCAATGGCCTCATTTTGTTGTTCTCACTTTGGTGTGCGTTGTATGCCACATACCAACCACTGAAAAGTGGACAGGAAGGGGAGGAGATTATTTAAATAAAAAAACCCAAAACCAATCTAGTCACAAAGGAAAAATGAAGTACGGGATGCTTTATAACAAGAAGAGCTGATTTAGTTTGGGTCAGCCAACTCTAAGATGAGTAAGAATTTTCTAGGTGAAGAATGAGAAAAAGAAACCTTGGCAAAGGACGTATCCTATGTGAAGTTTCTAAGGCAATGGGTAGACGTGTGTCCCTTCGTCAGGGAACGTTTAGCCGTGTCTGGAGACATTTTTGACGGCCACAAGGGGGAAATGCTACCGGCATATAATAGGTAGAGGCCAGGGATACTGCTAAACATTCTGCAACACACAGGACAATCCCCACAACGAAGAATGATCTGGCCCTTACCCTGCTGTAAGGCAAGAAAGTGCTCTCATGCAAGAATAAAAGAAGACTCCTATGACTAGCTCTTACTATCACAGCGTGGTTAAGACAAGCAGTCACGCAGGACTTTATAGGCTTAACTAGATTGTATCCTAAATTCAGATGAAGTCACTGAAGGAGTTTAGTCAGTATTTGGGGGGTGGGGTGGGATGAAGTTGCGGAGGAGCAGGTGGATTTGGCAAAACTCGACTTATATTTGGAACAGATTATTGTAATGGGAGCTGCAGCTGAGGCACGTTCAGTCCAAAGAGAGGTGTTAATACAGAACCAACTTGTGAATTGTTAAAATAGTCTACCACACCGAAGCATAAGAGAGCCAGTGGGTGGACTTCCCTGGTGGCGCAGTGGTTGAGAGTCCGCCTGCCGATGCAGGGGACACAGGTTCGTGCCCCGGTCCGGGAAGATCCCACATGCCGCGGAGGGCTGGGCCCGTGAGCCATGGCCGCTGAGCCTGCTCGTCGGGAGCCTGTGCTCCGCAACGGGAGAGGCCACAACAGTGAGAGGCCCACGTACCGCAAAAAGAAAAAAAGAGCCAATGGGTATAAACTGGAAGATTATTAAAGTGGATTCCTCTGGAGGAAGATATGCTGTCAGGATCTCTTTACCCTCCTCGTGAAGTCAGCCCCTACAAAACCCACCTAACCTAGCGTCGGGAGAGGAGGTTTCAGGAGCTTCCTTGGGGATCTCTGTGTGTCTCTGCTTCCTTGTAGGCCATGGTGTGTGTGATTCGTATCTGAGAGAGGTAAAGGGCAGGAGACTGACTGAAGGGGCTATTGATAGCAGAGCAGAGGACTGCAGTGTGGGAAGCGTTGTGGTCTCCGAGTCCGCCAGGGCAAAACATGCAGCCTGAGGGCTAGATACGTGCGCTGTGTGAGGACGGGAGGAGGGGGTCGCAGAGGGGAGAACAGAAGGTGCCTTGGGATTGTTTTAGATCCTTTAGAAACGACAAAGTGGCTGCAGTGCAAGGAAATGGAAGTTAGATGGACAGCCATCCAGAGGATGTGGAGGAGGGCAAGATGAGCTGGAGTGGAAATGCACCTGACCATGTCAAGGGACTGTGGTCGAAATATCTCCAGGGTTGGGGGGAAGGGGTGGAAGGCAGTGCTGGGAGAAATCTTTGAAGAATGAAAGCATAGGGCTGAAGGGAGAAGCAAATTTTTTTTTTTTTTTTTTTTTTTTTTTTTTC